>NC_056730.1:410573860-410596747 GCF_019279795.1 Protopterus annectens | reverse complement strand
CCAGGCAGTCCTCATATCCTGTTTGGTCTACCCTGATATGTGCATTCAGGTTCCCATGTTGCCCTGGCTTTATCTAGTAGGGCTTGTAGCTGTCATTTCCTTGTTATCACAACTCTGCTGTGGGGCATAGACTGAAATTATGACTACTGTCTTATCCCAACACTGATTCTGACCACCACATGCGAGTCTGTCACTAATTCTGATGAATTCCCTCACTGTTTTCTGAAGCCGCTTCCCTCACTAATTACAATTTCCACACCATTTCTAGTCTGTCCTCCCCTGAGTAGAGTCTGATCTCCTAAGACAATTTGTCTTAATGTCCTGCTATCTTGTCTCCTGGAGACAACTTACATTGAGGTAGTAATCCATCATGTTTGGCAGGTTGATTGGTTTTAACAATCAGCTTTTGCTCGAAGTGGCAGAGGTAGCTCCAGGTAACCCAACTGGGAACTGGGCCCAGGCTGCTGGGCTTTATGGTAAAACACATACTCTGGGTAGAATTGGGGCGCATAGATCCCTTGCAGCATGGGTTCCTGGTGAGGGTCACAGAGTAGGCTGGGTTCTCAAAAGTTCATATGTTCATAGGTAGATACTAGGCTATTGGGTCCCAGGGCCTATATAAGCCTAGCCAAAAAGGTACCCTGGCTTCTGCCACCCAAGAAAATTATTTTCCTGTGCTCCTGTCGGGCAGAGCCACAGAGGTGATCCCGGGGTGAATTTCCTACTTCCCATCCAATCATCAAGATTTTTCTTGAAGAGTCCTAATGAGGAGTTTTGTTTGATATAGATAGGTAGTTTGTTCCAGAGTATGGGAAGTCTCTGGAACAGGAATTTATCCCTCCAGCATGTTCTGTTTATTGTACTGACAAGTTTTAGGCCCCTAGAGTGTGTAGCTCAGAGGGATTGGGATTTCTTTAAGTGGAGCATGTCCAACAGCTCTGGGTTTGACATAGCTTTATATGTTAGGCAGAGATCGCCTCTGAGTAGGTGATATGTGACGGAGTAAAGCTGGAGTTTTTTGAGACGGTCTGCGTAGGGCATCTGTTTGAGGCTGGTAATCCTCTTTGTGAGGTATTTCTGTGGCCTTCCCAGTTGTTGTAGATGTCTTGTGAGGTACATACCAAAAGGAGTATTGTACTCTATAATGGGTATAATGAGTGACGAGTAGAGGGGAACAATGACCTCTTTTTTCCTGGATGAGAAACCTTTTGTGATGAGGTGAGCCACGTAGAAGGATTTCCTGACAACTGTGGCAATGTGATTACTGTCCACCTGTGTCCCAAGTTCTCTTATCACACTTTCGGTGTTAAGTAGACTACCACCTATGTGGTAGCTCATGGGTACAGAGATTTTACCAAAGGGGCTGACAATGCACTTTTTGGCATTGAGCTTGAGGCCATGGCTTTGACACCATGCATCTGCCTCCATGAGGCCCTTTGGCAGGATGTCCACACTGTTAGGACTTTCAATTATGGCTCCTAGTTTGCAGTCATCTGCGAACTTCATTAGCCAAAGACCTTCTGTGTTAGCCTGTACTACAGAAAAGTAGATACCAAACAGGAGAGGATTCAGGACTGAAACCTGTGGTACTCTACTTGTCACTGGTCTGAAGTTAGATTTAGAGTCTGCTACTTTCACAGTGTGGGTTCTGTCAGTAAGCCAGTTGGCAACCCATCTTGTGACATAGGGATTTATACCTAGTTTAGTGAGTTTATCTATAATTCCAGAGTGGGGGATGGTGTCAAAAGCCTTAGCGATATCTAGATAGGCTGTGTGAACCACCTTACCCTCATCTATGGCTTTGGTGACTGCTTCAAAGACGTCTGTCAGGTTTAGGAGAGATGATCAGCATTTTACAAACCCAAACTGGGTGGGGTCCAGAGTTTGGAGATTACCAATGTCTTTGTGTATAAGATCCATGATGATACGTTCCATGGCCTTGCAGACTAGGCTCATTAGGCTAATGAGCAGTAGTTCTCGGGGTCCATGGTGGCTCTCCCTTTGTGGACTGGGATAACCGTCGCTGTGTGCCATTCAGTGGGCACAAAGCCTGGAGTGAGGCTATGATTGAATATGGTGCTTAGATGGGGTGCCAGTTCATTCTGCAGTATGTGTAGAACGCAGCTTGGGATGTTGTCAGGTCCCATGGATGCTGTGTTCTTGGCTTTGGAGAGTGTAGTTTTTACCTGTGCAGCCGTGATTACAGGAACTTTACATTCTTCCGGTATAGAGATGGGCCCTTTAAGGGGTGAAAGGGGGGTAAAGTTAGCACTGAGCCTATCTGCCAGGATGTTGGCAATATCAGTTGGTTCTGTATATTTAGTGCCATTGTGCTGTAACCCAGAGCAGATCTGAGCGTTGCCATTGAGATTCTTGACATAGCTATAGAATGCTTTGTGGTTGTCTTTAGAATCAGTGGCGATAATTTTTTCATAACTAGCTTTGGAGGATTTTATGAGGGATCTCAGCTTCTTACTGAGGCTGACCAAGGAGTTCCTCCAATTATGGGATTTTACTCTTTTTATGCAACAGTTTCTTTTTTCTGTTGTAGAGTTTGTTTATGGCAGGGGACAACCAGATTGGCTTCCTTTTTATGGAGGATAGCATCTTGGTTCTGTTAGGGATAGCACGATCCATGCACTCATGTAAGTGCTTATAAAGTCCATTTGTGTAGGATTCAGCAGTCATACCTCTATACTGTCCATCTGCATGGGTGTTGTGAAGTTTGCCACTTCTGTCTTAAGAAGCGTGAAGTTGGCTTTGGAGAAATTTTTTATGGTGGTTTCCCTAATGGGGGTGGGGGTGGGATGTGGATGTCTAGGGTGATTAGCTTATGGTCAGATCTGACCAACAAAGAAATGACCTCTGGTGTGGAACACCGGTCACCCATGTTGGTAATGACCAGGTCTAGGATATTGCTGCCCCTGGTGGGGGTGTGGATAATTTGATCCAAGGCATTGGAATTTATGAATTTCAGAAAACGTTGAGCAAAAGAGTTAGTACATGAGTAGTTTTCCCAGTTAATGGTAGGGTAGTTGAAATCACCCATTATTAGGGTGTTGGGTTGTACCCTAATATTTTCCAGTGTATCAAGAAATGAGGAGTGGAAATCCTGGGGCATGGTGGGGGATCTGTTGCAAGTTACAATTTGGATTGCGGTCTTGGCCAGTGTTAGTTGCACTTTGATAATCGTGGAAGCATTATGCTAAGCAACTAGCCTGAAGGTGTGGATATCCTTAATGAATATGGACACGCCTCCACCTTTAGTGTTTCAGTCCCAGTTAGGTGGCCGAAAGGTGTGGTATGAATTATAGCCTGGTAATGCAGGGTGCTCTCTGGAGCCTTGAACCAGGTCTCTGTCACTGCACTCCATTTTAAGGAGTGCCTCAAGTGAATGCATTTTGAGGATTAGACTTCTAGCATTGAATAACATTGCCCTCAGATTTTGCTTGCTTATACCAAGATGGTGAATTTGTCATTTGAACCTTGCCTAAAAAAGGCACTACAGGAGTGGCAAGAGCCTTAGCCAATATCCAGAATCCCAAGGGTGACAGGTGCAGGCCATCTCTGGCAAAGCATCATGGTCTGTCGATCATGTCATCCCAGGCAGACAGATACTGGATCCCCTTAGAATGACACCAGAAGCTTAGCCAATTGATGAAGTCAATCATTTGTCCTTGTACTGTGGTATCATTCTGGGTGATGGCAGGATGCTACTCAGGGCTAGGGTCATACCTGCCTGGGCTACAAGATCGGAGAGCTCCTCCATGTCTCTTTTCATGTAGTCCAGGGAGGTACATCTCAGGTCATTCACACCAACATGGACAATGACAGAGTCATATTTGTACTTGTGGAGTGACCTGAGTGCATGCATTATGTGGCAGATCCTGGCACCTGACAGGCAGCTGACAGTAACTTTCTCCTTGTTTAGCTTGGTGAGTGGAACATCAGTGTGCCTAACTATAAGGTCACCTATGACTAGAGTGTTGGGTACGTTGTTATGCCTTACGGGCTGTGGTTGAGTGGCACACTGAGTTTGTTTATTATGACATTTAATCCACTTTTACATGTTTGAGCTAACCCTGACATGGCATGCAGAATGTTCTCCAAAAGAGGATACTCTACACCCTAGTTGATTTGGTGTACACAACTCTTCCCCTGATAGGCTCCATATAGAATCAGTACTGCTACCTACAATTCTGTTCTTGTGTGAGTTTGTGGTGGACAGATACAGCATGTCTTTAAGAGGTGGGAGGAACCCCACTGAGACACAGGAAGAACATGCAGACTCTACAGTCTACACAGGCACTGGCTGGAGGTCAGTACTGAACCTTGTACCTTGTGCATGAAAAGAGATCCTAACCATTATACCAATTGCATCCTAGTTCTGCTCAGCACCAGAAAAGCTTGTGGTATTTAATGACTCTTTGGTCCCACAGTCCAGGTTCCTTAGCTTTTTCAAATCCCATTGATCTTAAACTTAAATAAAGAATGGCTTTTTGGATTTCATTTCACTGATTAACTAGAACACAGGAAACCCTTTTGTCCCACAACCACCTACCCATGTTCTAACCAGTGATTCCTTCTCTGTAGTAGTCCAGTACTTAGGCACACATTCTAAAGGGACAAATATAAGAAACATGGCCTACCATAGTCCTTGAATGGCACATAAACCTAAATGAGTTCTCAGCAGCTACTGAAGAATGACTCCTGGAGACTATCCAGGTTAGAATGTGATACTTAAGTTAGAGAGATCCATTATTATCTATTATTGGCATAATGGGATTGGGCAGCGTATGGTGGTTTGAATCTCCAGGCTCCCTGTTGTCTAATATTACAGAACACCTAAGCAGATTTGCTCAGTAATCAGGGAGATCTAAACCACAAGTGGATGGTGGACAGATGCACCTTCAAACCACTGCTAAGAAAGTGGAACCTAAAAGATTTTATCCCCTATACTTCTTCCCTTAACACTCAGATAAAGGACTCCCTCACAATAAGTAAAAGTGCTATATTCTGATACTGAAAGAAGGGCCTTTGTCTTGTATTTCCACTTATGCCTGTTATTCAGATGGTGCTGTTTAAGGAACAGCAGGAAAAGGCAGACATGATCCTTATGCTTGCAGCAGGCTCAAAAAGCAGTGCTTTATGATTCTAATTAGATGGGCAGGGAACACTGCCTCATTAAAATCCACCTCAGCTGTCTCCACCCACAAGGGGGGATCAGCCAAATATCCAAACATCACATCTCTAAGATTTGCAATCTGAAAAATCCTGACTACTATGTTCAATCCTTCAGCATTATTTGCCTTGAAACAATATCAACAAGGAAGTCTATTCCAGAATCACATACCTATTGAGATGAGATTCTCAGCCTAGAGCTTATTACCTAGAAGCATCTTGCCAGCAACTTCAGTAATTAGAATATCTGTCACAACTCTTTCAGTAAGAATTCTCCTCCAGTAAGGTATATTTCATCCTTAGCAGCAAACATGCATAATTGCCATTGTATATCTATCTTCTTGACTGTTAAGAAGTTCATAAATAAAGTTCTACTGATTCGGTTTCCAAGACATTTCCTATTCTCCTATCTGGGATATAAGCATTCTCTTTGAATGACTTTGACAGACCCTTTTCTATCTTTGAAATGTGGGAACTAGTTGAACTCAAACATCTCACCTGGAAGACTTTGTTTCTTGAGGTTGTACTTTCAGTTAAAATGGTTTCTCAGCTCTAGTCTCTTAATGTGCAGAGAATTGTACACTATCTTCCCAAAAAATTGTTTCCCTAAGAATTGTTATTCCTGTTTGCTCTGAGTGCTCTAGTCCAGAGAATTCATTTCATTAGCTCCTTCCATTTTAGGGATAACACATACTTCACATAACGTCTTGGCTATAGGTCAGATAACTAGATAGCTGTGGGGCAGCAAGTTAAAGCCTCAGACTGATAAATGCACTAGAATTGTGAAAATAAATGGGTGGAGCACTTGTATATTATTTCCTTGCATACTTCTGCAGTGACATGCACAGCTGTGTTTGCCTTGGCGGAGCATCCAAAACACTAAATTGAACATAAGCTGTGCCAGCGTTTGTAAGCAGATTATGTTGATTTATAAGTAATAGCACTAACAGTGCGCATCCATTTACTGGTAGAGTTTTAGACAGTAAAATAGCTACCGTTTGGTATACCTAGCACAATGCTGGAGATACTAATGTTTTTACGTGAGCAACACTTTGAAAAAAATTAAATATTGGGATATTGGAACACATCAGTGCTATCAGCATAAAGGACAGGGAAAAGCATTATGTTGTTAAAACTTAGCTTATCAAAAAAAATACAGAATTTGAATCTTAGATTTTAGTAAGATTAAAACCAGATATTAGAGGAGGGGAAGTTGAAATAATTTTGGAAAAATAAAAAAAACAGTAAGATTGCTGGCAGTTGGCATTTAACTGTTTAGTCTATCCCTGTCAGAATAACACCATAAATTAAAAATCTTTGTTAAAACTAAAAACTATTGTGTATTGATGATTTTTTACCAGTAGAGGGTGATATGATATTTATTTGTTTTTCAGTGCAGCATGAATGGTATTGATGACATGACTCTGCGAATAGTTTTGTTACATTGTAAATAGATGACTTTTCGATTTGTATTTATTTTTTTTACAAAGTTCAAGTCTTTTATAAGAAATTGAAGGGTCTATATTAGAACATCGAAGTTTCAAAACTTCGAATGTTCTAATATCGAACCCTATTCAACGAAAGCTGAAAACATCGAACATACAGAACAGCAAATTTTTTCCTAGGGAAAAAAATTTACTGTTCCAAAACACATATACACAACACAAGCACACCAAACAAACAGCAATTCACACACATAAACCTAAAATCTTACACCTAACCCTACACTAAACTATACATACACCACTAACTATCCACTTACTGTATCCCAAACCCTAACCCTAAGGTCCGTCACTATCGCACACTCACCTCACCCGCACCCTAACCCTAACTCACCTACCCTAACCTAACCCTCACGTCCACACAATCACATACTTATCTGACCCGCGCCCTAACCCTAACTCACCTAACCCGCCCTAACCCTCACATCCACACAATCGCATACATACCTAACCCACGCCCTAACCCTAACTCACCTAACCTGCCCTAATCCTCACGTCCACACAATTGCACACATACCTAACCCTAACATAACCCGCACTCAATCAATCACACACTTACCTGAACCTGACCCGTAACTTTGCACCACAGCGCTGAAAATACCGAAGCAACAGAAACGGACAACCAAATTCTTTCCCTATGAAAAAATTTGGTTTTCTGTTGCTTCAATATTTTCAGCTTTCACTGAACAGGGTTTGATATTAGAACATTTGAAGTTCTGAAACTTCAATGTTCTAATATAGACCCGAAATTGGAACATTTTCATATATTTTATAAGAAGAATGAATGCCTGAGTTTAGAAAAACAAGACATTTATTGGCAGTTGGTATTTAACTTTACAGGCTACCTGGTCATCTAATAAAATTAAAACCTACTCAGTACTGATAAAGTTTCACCATTAGGTGATGCTATAATTATTTATTTATTTTATTTATTTATTTTATTTTATTTAACATTTGTTTACCGGGATAGTCCGACTGGATACATATCCATTTTCAGCAGAGGCCCAGGGAGAAAAGCCCCAAAAAGACATTCAACAAACTGCTACATTTTTACAGTTTAAAACACAAAATAAAACACAAGTAAAATGATTTTTACACAGATGTAAACAAACACAAAAACAGATACACAAACAAATTATTACATTTTTACTCAGATGGAAAATTCTAGACTGTTTTTTAGAATGATAGGGTATTGAATGCCTAGTAGGCTAACCTGGTAGTAGTTCCAAGGAGATCATAGGATTTATAAGTTAAGAAACAATAAAGTGTAGGCAGAAGTCCTCCATGTGCACATGAGTGATGGTTAGAGTTAGTCTGGATTAGGGCAAGGACATAGCCATAATTTTTTAAAGTACCGAATCAAACTTTTATTGAATTGAGATAGAGTTCAGATGGAAGATTAACAGAAAGACAATTCCAAGTTTTGCCAACAGAGTTAGCAAATAGAGATTTACCAGCTGTGTTGTTGGATTTGAGAGTTTGAACTAGTAGTCTTTCAGATGAACGAAGTGCGCTAAGGTTACTGTAGGGGGTGATGAGGTTTTTGAAGTATTATCTGGTTGGTAGAGGATCTTGTGTGCAACTATTAGTTGGTTAACCTGAAGTAGGTTAGGCAGTTCAAGCCATCCTAGTAGATTTAGGTTATGACAGTGATCAGTTCTATAGGCTGCATCGGTAGCAAATCTAGCAATGTGATTGTAGCTGCTAGAAAGTTTATTACTGACAGTTTTGTTAAGGTTTGTAAATAGAGGGGAAGCATAGACGAGGGTGGAGAGTGTATATGAACAATTACAGTTCTGGCTAATGGCGTTAAGAAGGGCTTGATCCTATATAGTAAGCTAAGTTTTTTATTAACTGTTTTAATAGTTATATTGATATGCAGATCAAACTTAAGGTTATTATCTATTATAACTCCTAACAGTTTGGTTGTGTAATCTGGGGAAATAATGATGCCATTGTTGGATATTAATGTAAAGGTTATAGGGGCAGACCTGTGAGTGGGGGAGAACAGCAGCAGTTTGGTTGTATTAGGATTTTACATGAGATGACGGTTAAGCAGCCAATTTTCAACTGTGTTAAAAGTATTTTGGGATAGAATCTGCAACTCTGTAGGTGAAGTGTCAGAGCATACTAAAGTGGAGTCATCCAAGTATTGAATGCATGTTGCATTTGGGATGTCCTTATACAAATCATTGATGAAAATGGAAAATAATAGTGGCCTAGTATGGAGCCTTGGTGTACTCCAAGGGTGATGGGTAAAAGGGTGGATAGTTTGCTCTGCCGTATGACAGCCTGTTGTCTGCCACTGAGATATGACTGAAACCACTGGATGGCCTGGTCCTCTAGGGAGATAGATTTCAAATTGTTTATGACTATTTGGTGGTTTACCATATCAAAGACTTTTGAAGGACTGAGAAAGATAGCAGACGAAAGTATTATTATTTCGGTGTTGGTTAATGACATTAGAGAAGGAGACAAGGGCTGAGGTTGTACTATGGCATGGCCTAAAGCCATGTTGAGAGTTCGCTAGAAGATTATTATGGATAAGATAGTTCAGGAGTTGATTGTGGATGCATTTTTCCATAATTTTAGCCAAGATTGACAGAATAGCTATGGGTCTATAGTTTGAAAGTTCAGTAGAGCTGCCCCCTTTATGGAGTGGGATGACATGCGGTATCTTCCAGATGGAGGGAATGGATGCTTCAGTTATAGTTCTATTGATCAGGATAGTAATGGGGCATGCTATGGTATCTGCAGCTTTTTGTAGATATTCTATAGGGAGGAGATCAGCTGACAGGGTGGTAGGCTTTAGTTTTTTAAGTTGCAGAAGCACCAAAACCCAATAAACTTCTTCTTGAAAGTCTTAAAAGTTTATGAAAAAATACTTCTCCGTTGGTAAAGAGCAATCACTTTAATGCGAAGCAACAGTTAAAAAACATGGCAGGTAAAACACTAGCTGGTAATAAAATCCAAAGTAAAACAAAGAATGAATCAAGCGCTTTCACCCGTTCCTATGACGGGCTTTTTCAAGATAAACTACTAACATTTCTTTGCTTGCTTAAATACAATGCTGAAAACACAATTACTCAATTAAGAAAGTTGTAACACTCCAATTAAGTCATTTATAGAGTAGTACTTCATATAATGGTTAAAGGAGAATCACTGCTAAACGTGTTCAGTTCACATAAATTTTCACAAACAGTTTTTATATACTTTTACCATAGTACATTACTTCACCGTTATTTTTACTTGTCAACCAGTGATATTGTGTAAAACATTGTGCTAAAACTACCAATTTATTGCTTTAGTTACTAATAAGGTTCTTCAATTAGTGCTTGTGTTAGAATGAAAATAAAAATAAAAATAAAAAGTTTTGTTGTACAAAAGCTCCTCCGCTGTCCTGTTGTCTACAGCGGGTAAAAATAAACCGAAAAACCAAATGTTAGGTCTTGTGTAAATCTAAATTCTTTTAGTCCTTATTTAACTCTCTGTGTATTTTGTTGCTCATGAATTATAAAAAATCTTTGAATATGTTAAGTATTTCGTTCTCTACAGTTATCGTGTGTAATACTGTATTCACGATCTCTGACCACCTAATATTTATTCTTATGTGCTGTAATCATTAAATGAATGTAATGTGTTTTTAAAAGTTGGTTAGATCAAATGCAAGATATTATTCCTTAGCATTATAACTGCTAGAACTTCGTAGAATAAATATAAATTTTTATAAAATTTTTAAATTAGCAATTCATACTACGTCGGACCTTTAATTATTCATCTTAAAGGGAAGACAGATGTCAAGTCTAATGTTATTAAATTAAAGTAAAGCTTCAGTGTTTTAATATTATTTTAACAGTAGGCAACTTTTGCTTGAAATCTGTTAAAACTTATACTGAAAGTTCTAAAAAGTGCCCATTAAATACGATGTTGTTTATGTGTCTATAAACATGCACGTAGGTATAACTATATAACAATCTTATTATATTAATTAAATTACAACTACATTGAGTACATTGTTATTAATTGACACAAAAATTAATAAATAAATATATAACTATGTGAGTATGTATAAATATATATAAATAAATATATGATTAAATAAATATATAAATATATGAATATGTTAATATGTAAATATAAATATAAATATAAATATATGTATAAATATATGTGTTAAATATCCATTAAATACCTTAAAAAATGTGCTTATATTTGAACTAAACATGAACATTTAAAGTGCTAACTGTGGGTGTTTCCTACTGCATGTGACATTTTATCAATAAATTATTATTTCGTTTAAAATTATTATTTTGTTTAAAATTATTATTTCGTTTGAAATTAATTAGGAATGAGTCTTTGATTAAATGATTAATATCAGATGAAAAAATGTTATGAACTCTTTCAAAATGAATGTAAAAATGTGCTCTTAATCAGTAAAAAATTAGTAAAAAATTATTAGTGCAAAAAAATTTATAGACACATAAACAACATCGTATTTAATGGGCACTTTTTAGAACTTTCAGTATAAGTTTTAACAGATTTCAAGCAAAGGTTGCCTACTGTTAAAATAATATTAAAACACTGAAGCTTTACTTTAATTTAATAACATTAGACTTGACATCTGTCTTCCCTTTAAGATGAATAATTAAAGGTCCGCCGTAGTATGAATTGCTAATTTAAAAATTTTATAAAAATTTATATTTATTCTACGAAGTTCTAGCAGTTATAATGCTAAGGAATAATATCTTGCATTTGATCTAACCAACTTTTAAAAACACATTACATTCATTTAATGATTACAGCACGCAAGAATAAATATTAGGTGGTCAGAGATCGTGAATACAGTATTACACACGATAACTGTAGAGAACGAAATACTTAACATATTCAAAGATTTTTTATAATTCATGGGCAACAAAATACACAGAGAGTTAAATAAGGACTAAAAGAATTTAGATTTACACAAGACCTAACATTTGGTTTTTCGGTTTATTTTTACCCGCTGTAGACAACAGGACAGCGGAGGAGCTTTTGTACAACAAAACTTTTTATTTTTATTTTTATTTTCATTCTAACACAAGCACTAATTGAAGAACCTTATTAGTAACTAAAGCAATAAATTGGTAGTTTTAGCACAATGTTTTACACAATATCACTGGTTGACAAGTAAAATAACAGTGAAGTAATGTACTATGGTAAAAGTACTTATAAAAACTGTTTGACGAAAATTTATGTGAACTGAACACGTTTAGCAGTGATTCTCCTTTAACCATTATATGAAGTACTACTCTATAAATGACTTAATTGGAGTGTTACAACTTTCTTAATTGAGTAATTGTGTTTTCAGCATTGTATTTAAGCAAGCAAAGAAATGTTAGTAGTTTATCTTGAAAAAGCCCGTCATAGGAACGGGTGAAAGCGCTTGATTCATTCTTTGTTTTACTTTGGATTTTATTACCAGCTAGTGTTTTACCTGCCATGTTTTTTAACTGTTGCTTCGCATTAAAGTGATTGCTCTTTACCAACGGAGAAGTATTTTTTCATAAACTTTTAAGACTTTCAAGAAGAAGTTTATTGGGTTTTGGTGCTTCTGCAACTTTTTTCTAGCTGCCTTTTGGGACTTAGTTCGTGTATTGTGTTTAGTTTTTTAAGTAATTTTTGGACCAAAGATGTGCAAACTGGTTTAACGTTAAAGGGGAGTTGGGAGCAGGGTGCAGTGGCCGGAGAATATGGACATCCAGGGGATAATTGGTTAGCTCTGTTCTGGATGGTTGTTGTAAAGAAGCTTTTAAAAGTACTGGCAATTTCTGCTGGGGGGTTTTGGTTAGAAACCAAGGGGGTAGGAATGGAGGACTGTCCTGGATTAAGGAGTTTGTTTATACATACACAAAACTTTTGTGGCTTGCTTTGGTGTTTTTCTTGTAGATGACAGATATAGTTTTTCCTGTCTAATGTGGTGGATTTTTTGTTTCATTTCTTAGCTGTCTGTATCTAAGTTGATCTATGTTTTTTTTTTGTGGTCCTTGACGTGGCCCAAGCCCTATTTCTAAGTAGAAGTTTATGTCTGGTTTCCTTTGAGAGCCAAGGAGCAACTTTTGTTTTGGTTCTAATAGTCTATGCTGGAGCATGGGTGTCAAGGATGGATAGGAATTTGGTATTAAAGTAATTTACTGCTTCTTCGAGTGATAATTATTTCAGAACTGACCAATTGCAAGATTTGAGTTCACTTTGGAAATTTGTGCAGTTGAAATTCTTATTGTCCCTTATTGTTTTAAAAATGGACTGGTTATGAATATCAGCTTTTTGCCTGATTAAATAGGCGAGGAGGTGATCATTTACATCATAAGGCAGGGTCCCACTCTTGTATTTGAGGGGATGGGTGTTAACAAGAATCCAATACAGACTACTTGCTTTATTGTTGGCTTTACTGATCCTAGTGGGGGAGGGATATAACCTCTGAAAATCCATAAAGTTTTATGTGGTGAGTGGGGGGTTCTGAGGAACACATGTTCCAGTCTATGTTAAAGTCCCCAGGTACAATGGTTTCTTGGGGGTAATTGCTGGATAACAAATGTAGGATATCTTCAAGGGTATTTATGTTATTGCCTGGGGGAATATACACACAGACAAGCCCCGAGATTCATGAAGCTCGGCGCAAGGCCGGCGTACGGCTTGCGCCGGCAGTTCAGTGTATAATCGGCGTAGCAGCGCCATATGCATAGTAATGAGTGCGCGCTGCAACCACAGACACATGCAGAGGGCACGTGCGCGAGCCCAAGTAGGATGCGCCCGTAGGCGTGGCCAAGCCGGCAGGCGATGAGCAACCTAAAGTGCTGACTGTCACAGGCCGCCTGCAATAGTAACCGCACCAGCCAGGGTCCATGGATAATGAAACGATGCGAGAGTATGCAACATAGTACCCGTTCACACAAAACGGAGAACCAAACATTAACCCACGGTCCAAATTGTACCCGTCCCATGAACAAAGGATACGCTGTAATACCGCGTCCGTCACGCAATGCACTGTCAGTGGGCATACCAGTGAAGGTGCACCGCAGCATGTCAGCGCTGCACCTACACACAAGTAGCCACATGGGCATGGTCACCAGCAGTAGTGAGAGTACACAGCCGGGCAGCCGTGTCGATATAACAACCAGAAGGAAACCAGATACCCTAAACACAGACAAACATGTGCATAGCAACATGTACTACACCCAGCAACGTGCCCGTGATACACATAGGACGGCGATGCCTAAGCGTAATATCCAGAAGCAGAACCCATGCATGCAAATGTAATACACAACAGCCCGTCATAGCACGTAACCCGCACCCATATGCGACTGCACCCAACCCAGCTAGCAGCCTTGCAGCTGCACACCTACACACAATGGGTATACCTGAAATGTAGTAAGAAGTATTGTCCTAGGCAGTGCCACGTGGGCAAATATGTACCCCACATGTTAACATCCCACCTCAGGTACTGATATCCAAATGGCTGCATGTGAATGTGTCGGCAGAATGTGTACATCCCGCATATGGTATGGACCTGTCGAAACCCCATAGGCGTGCACACGCCATGGTGCCCATAACTGTACACATCTGGACAAGGCAGTATGTTCAGCCACCGTACTGATGATTAGCTATGCATACATGTCAAACACAACACATATGGCGGAACATCTGCCCACCAAGCAGGACGCCCCAACAGGGTGCCACATGCACAGAAGGTGAAGGTGGGACATCACACGTTGAGAATAGCGTTGCCGGATGGTCAAACACCCACGGCCAATGCAAAGGATGGAATAACATGTATATGCCTGGATGAATGGGTATGTCCTAGCATGGGAATAGGCCAAGCTATCCAACATAATAGCCATGTGTACCAGATACAAGCTGCCAGTAACACGCAGTAGTAATGCAGGAAGGCATACACGACTGTGGGAATAGCACAGGACATATGGCACGTGCCAAGTGTTGATGTATGACACAAATGTCCAGGATGGGGCTCCCTGAAAAGAGGAACATGTGCCAACCCCACCCCCCACAGATGTACCGTCAGTGGAAACACATCCCAAACACACACCAACACTACCGTCCATCCCACGATAGCAACGGAGGCTGGTCAAAGACCACCATGACGCATGCACAAACAGGGACACGTGTAACCATTGCCCTAACAACCCCCCACAGGCCAACGAATAATAGTATGGACATATGCATGTAATGCTGTGAAGGATGTGTGGTAGTCCTCAGTATCACAGAGGTAGGTACACAGATACACTGTAATCAACCGTGACGTATGTGCACTGTACACAGCATACCTGCAGGTAATACATAGTTCAATCATGTGCCACAGAAATATACACATACGAATGAGGATAGGGGATAGACAAGTGTGAATGGGGCAAACTATGAACATAGGTTCATAGGTCCATAGGTACATAGTAGGCTATCTGCCCAAGGGCAGCTATAACCCTAGCCCATAGTTATGTTGCCTTTGCCAACCCACCGGTCCGAAGATAACAATGCCTGTTATATTGCTGTACCTCTGTCAAGCAGTGACAATGAAGTAATCCCTGGGGTATATCTGCAATCTCCCATCCATTGGTCAAGATCCCCCTCGAACAAGGCCAGCGAGGTGCTCTGCCTCACATGTACTGGGATGTTGTTCCACAGCATAGTGAGTGTCTGGGTGATGAATCTGTCCCTCCAACACATTCTATTAATGACCGTGTCAAGGTTCACGTCACCTGCCCCTGTGGTTCTGAGGGATGTAGATCCATTAGGTGAAGCATAGTCATCAAATATGGGTCGACATGGCCTTGTATGTCAGGCACAGGTCACCACTGAGCAGTGGTATGTGACTGAATGGAGCAGGAGTCCTTTCAGTCGGACAGCATAACACAAATTCCTGACACCCTGCATCCGCTTGACGATGAACCCATGGGGCCTTCCCATCTGCTGCAGGTGTCGGGTCAGATACCTTCCGATGGGGCAATGTACTCAATCATAGGTCTAATGAGTAATGAGTACAAGGAGACGATGACCTCCCTGATCTAGATGTGAATCCCTGCATGATCAGGTGGGCAATGTAGAAGGTCTACCTAACTACGTTAGCAACGTGTGTGTCGAATCGAATGGTGACTGACAACCTGGGTCCCCAGATCCCTGGTAACTCCCTCTGTGCTCAGTGGATTGCCACCTATATGGCAGCTAGGGTAACCTTGTTCTTCCTGAAGGGTATGACTATGCATTTCCGGCATTTAGCCGTAGGGCCATGTCCCTGGCACCAGATATCCATATCTGTGAGGCCCTTCTGAAGGATATCTGTGTCAGATGTCCGTCCCACTATGGCACCCAGTTCGCAGTCATCTGTAAGCATTGTCAGCCATAACCCCCCTGTGTTTACTTGTACTTTGGAAATGTAGATGCAGAAAAAGAGTGGACCCAGGACTGAGCCCCGTGGGACACCGCCTGTGACCGGCTGTGAGTCTAACATGGTGCCAGCAACTATGACCGTGTGGGTTCTGTCACCTAGCCAGTTTGCAACCCATCCTGCGATGTACGGGTTCACATCCAAGCCGATGGGTTTATCAATGATACCTGAGGGGGTATTGTGTTGAAGGCCTTTGCCAGGTCGAGGTAGGCTGTATGGACTGCCTGACCCTCATCAATGGCCTTGGTGACTGTTCCTAAAATGTCAACCAAGTTTGAAACGCATGATCTGCCTTTGACCAAGCCAAACTGGGTTGGATGCAAAGTATGCAAGTCCCCTATGTCGTCATCTATGAGTTCCATTATGATCCTTCCCCATGGCTTTGCAGATAAGGCTTGTCAAGCTAATGGGATGGTAATTACCAGGGTCAGTGGAGGCACTGCCCCTGTGAAGTGGGACTACAGTCGCCGTGCGCCACAACTTGGGTACGTTACCTGAGGTGAGGCTAAGATTAAACAGCTGTCCTAACTGTGGGTCTAATTCCTCAATGAGTTCATGGAGTACACAGCCGGGACACCATCTGGTCCCATGGATGCTGTGTTCACTGCCTTGGAGAGAGCATGTCCCACCTGTGCATTACAGAAGTTTCGGGGGCCACAATCCTCTGGTACAGACATCTCTCCATGTGGGGGGGAGGGGGGGGAGATGTTTGCACCGAACCTGTCAGTCAGTATGTTGGCAATGTGTGTAGGTTCAGTAAACTTCACATCATTCTGAACCCAGTCCGAGCATATCTGGGAGTGTCTTCCCAGGTGTCCAACATAGCTACAGAAGGCCGTATGATTGTCTGTCGAGTCCTTGGTGATATATCTGTCGGATTTGCCCTGGATGATGTCATGAGAGCTTGTAGTTCTTTACATATAATGAGCAAGGGTGTCATACCTTACACGGATTCTGCTCTGTCTTGTAGTAGCTACCTCCTTTCGTTGTAGAGCTTGTGTATGGCTGGGGTACACCAGACTGGATGCTTGGCATTGGTACAAAGACTCACAGTTGTGTAAGGGATTGCCTGATCCATGCAGTCCTGTAGGTGCTGGTAGAAGTCATATGTAAGTGATTCAGTGGCTTGAGTAATGTTTACCACTGCCTCAGGGCCCCGAAGTGAGACCACCCTAGTCTTTAGAACTGTCAAGTCGGCTTTTGAGAAACCCAGATGTATGGTAACCGGCACCACCCATTAGCATTGTATGCCAATAGCAGAAGCTATTGTCCAAATAACATATTATTATTTTTATTATTAAATTATTTATTATTATTTATTTAGTTATTGTTTTAGCTAATTACACTTGAAAATGCCCGTAAGACCAGGCTTAAAGTGCTCGTGATCTACTTGTTTTGGTGGTGTTATATTGACAATAAGGTGGTAGAATCTTTCCTATTGGGACTTCTGAGGGATTATTTAAAGCAGTTGCTAACCTGCATCTTTGGATGTACATCATTTGGTTTCAGTTTTGAAAAACCTGGTTGTCGTAGCACTACATAATATGGGTAGTCAAACAGACATCCGCGATTGGGGAACATACAGCAGCAGTCAAAACCACTGGCCAGATGGAGACAGTCCAACAAGTTCTACACTTTACATATGCACATTGGTGTCCATTGTAGGACCCAAAAATTGATCCGTACGCAATATCATCCAGCTGCGATCGTTCTACCCAGAAGAAGCGACAGCCATGACTACGGCACAGCTGGACATATGCACCACCAGCGTGTTTAAGGTTGATGACAAGTGTCCATGAAATGTAGGACATATGAACAGAAATCCCCAGATTGTCGAGTCCATAGAAGTACATCCACATCCCAGTCCCGCACACATGAAGGATGTGTAATGGGTACCGTCGAGGGTTGCAGCCGTGGGATCCTGGGTATGCAGAAATGGGGCTCGGTGTTGTTTGGCAGATAATCCGTTGTCCCGCCCCGTGGGAGGGATGTGGGTATAGCACATGCCTTACCCCCCACTAATAATGCAAAGCATCCACCGGATAATGCTAAATGCAGGTGTGAAATGTGTACAGCCCTATACCAGTGTCCAGTAGGCAATTCCCATGGATGGACAAGCGTACGACCAAGATGGCACCCATAACTGCAAACCTGGTGGAATTACACAGCTGCAGTAAGGCATAACACAGGAAATACAGATAGGGACTACAGCAGACACTCCCATACAAAGTCAGACCGCCGCTGCGAATACCGGGCGTACACAGCACTCAATCTGCCAGCACCAAAATGGAGATCACTCGCTTCCATACTGCGGAACAAATGGGTGACCTGTGGAACACATACCAAAGGCACACTAACAACTTCAGCTAGGAAGGTCATAGGATGGTTAAACTATGGCGTTCCCACTTATAAAGAACATCCTTCAGTGAATTAATAGGATTAATGTCAATTGACCATGGAATACACCTAATCAACATCAAAGAACCGCTGGCACCTTATGGCACACAATCCAAAATACACATAGGTAGATGAAACAGTCAACGTAGAAATTGTCCAGGACAGTGCCCAAATGGTATACAAAGGTTCCTTCATAGACAAGTAAGCGCTTTCACCCGTAGGCTCCGGCCAGACTTACACATAACATAAAAGCATCCAGGCTTTAAATATCCCTCATACACTTTCATTGGTCAATTTCTCAGCAAACAATGAACAATTAACCACAACATATAAAGCACAGACGCAATGTTAACTACACACACATATATTAACATCTCCAAAACATCCTATTAAAACATGTATTATATGATATTGTACTATGCCTAATACTCATCAATCAAAGATCTAACAATATATATAGAAGATATGTATATCATATCAATGTAATTCAGTGGTAAACAACTGAAAGAGTGGACTAATGTGTGTTAACTGTATATCTGTACCTAAACTACATTCCTGTTACTTGGGTTTAAGCCACCTGCTTCTCAAAAGAGGCTTAATCAGTGTTTCATCAGTCAGCCCTGGTGTGTAGTCAACTCTCCACCTAATAATCCATCTCAATCCGCATTCTAAAGCATAGTTGATGAGGTCCCCCCTCTGGTATTATAACCTAGCCTTTGTAAAACACTGAATGTAAACGTATGCCTTGTGATGTGCTCATAGCCGTCAGAGGCATACGCATCCTGCGGCTGCCTAGGGCGCACTAGTAGCCACCTGTCTAGTAGGTATGTCATGTAGGTACAATTCCCAGGATGGGGCACCATGTGTTGTGGTGGTGGGCCCATGGAGCCCTATAGCCTAGGGCAGCGGTCGATCGGCGCTGCCGTAGGAGGGGTAGTACGGTCTGCAGGTATGTGCTGGCACATGAAACAGTGGTCTACAAGGATTACCCATAGTGGCGACACCTGCACAGACGGCTATAGCGGGACACACACACGACCATGCATACAGCACAGATAGACATACACACACCATAAACAGGCAATTATACACAAGGTTTATGGCATGTACGGGTACAGTGTCAGTACAGCAAGGATAGCTGTCTGCCACGATATCCAGCAGATGTCTCTAGGGCGTTCTGGAATACGGATGTTGCATGGACAATGAGTGGATATGCATCGTACCACAGTTCTATGTGTCAGCCGTGCAAATATGCGATACATGGGATAGACAGCTGTCCATGCAAGAGCAGCCCTATGGGCACAACATAGGTATGTATATATACAACGAGAGAGATACAGACGGACACATGTGGCAAGGCCGTGAGTGTAACGTACACAGCACCACCCCACCACACCACAGCAGGGTGCACGTGGAGAACACGCTATGGAGGTCGCCAACCACAGCAGGCACACAGGCAGTCCACAAGCTGCGTCTCACCATCCACAAACACAGGGATGGCGGCAGGATATAAGTGTTCTGCGGAAACTCTAAAGCCATACCCTATGAACCCATGCGGCTGGGAGCATAGACACACACACACACATCTGGCAGGCAAGGTGATTGACCACACCCCCACATACCCAACCGCACAACAGTATGACACAGGTATGGAACACGCTACGTGGACCACTGAACACAACACCGTCAGAGGCACACGTCCAGGTGGGTGACAACATCCATAAAGGAATAGCCGCCGATAGCCAAGGTATGTGTTGCCAAGCGTCTAAAATAACTACACTCTACTAGGGCAGCTGTGAACACACACACCCCGGGAAGGGCGAGGAGTCGAACCTATGCCTACCTACTTGAACTCACTACAGTGTGATGCATTTACAGAACGCGCTACCGAGATTACTGAGCACAGCGCTGTCAGAGGCATACTTCCAGGTGGGTGACATCATCCGTAAGGGAATAGCTGACAATAGCCAAGGTATGTGTTGCGAAGCGTCTAAAAGCATGTTCATCTGCAGAGGCAGCTGGAAACACACACACGGGGAAGGGCCGGGAGTCAAACCTATGCCTACTTACATGTACTCACTACAGCATGATGCATTTACAGAACACGCTACCGAGATTACTGAGCACAGTGCTGTCAGAGGCATACTTAGGCGTGACATCATCCGTGAAAGGGAATAGCTGACAATAGCCAAGGTATGTGTTGCGAAGCATCTAAAAGCATGTTCATCTGCAGAGGCAGCTGGAAACACACACCTCACACACACACGGGGAAGGGCCGGGAGTCGAACCTACGCCTACCTACATGTACTCACTACAGCATGATGCATTTACAGAATGCGCTACCGAGATTACTGAGCACAGTGCTGTCAGAGGCATACTTCTAGGCGGGTGACATCATCCGTGGGGAATAGCTGACAGCCAAGGTATGTGTTGAAGCATCTAAGCATGCTCATCTGCAGAGGCAGCTGGAAACACACACGGGGAAGGGCCGGAGTTGAACCCACGCCTACCTACATGTACTCACTACAGCATGATGCATTTACAGAACGCGCTACCGAGATTACTGAGCACAGTGCTGTCAGAGGCATACTTCTAGGCGGGTGACATCATCCGTAAGGGAATAGCTGACAATAGCCAAGGTATGTGTTGTGAAGCGTCTAAAAGCATGTTCATCTGCAGAGGCAGCTAGAAACACACACACACACACACACACACACACACACACACACACACACACACACACCTGGGGAAGGGCCGGGAGTTGAACCTATGCCTACCTACATGTACTCACTACAGCATGATGCATTTACAGAATGCGCTACCGAGATTACTGAGCACAGTGCTGTCAGAGGCATACTTCTAGGCGGGTGACATCATCCGTAAGGGAATAGCTGACAATAGCCAAGGTATGTGTTGCGCCTAAAGCATGTTCATCTGCAGAGGCAGCTGGAAACACACACACACCTCACACACACACACGGGGAAGGGCCAGGAGTCGAACCTACGCCTACCTACACGTACTCACTACAGCATGATGTATTTACAGAACGCGCTATTGAGATTACTGAGCACAGTGCTGTCAGAGGCATACTTCTAGGTGGGTGACATCATCCTTACGGGAATAGCTGGCAATAGCCAAGGTATGTGTTGCGAAGCGTCTAAAAGCATGTCCATCCACAGAGGCAGCTGGAAACACACACACACACACACGTCACACACACATGGGGAAGGGCTGGGAGTCGAACATACACCTACCTATATGAGCACACTACAGCATGATGAACTTACAGAACGCACTACCGAGATTACTGAGCACAGCGCTGTCAGAGGCATACTTCTAGGTGGGTAACATCATCCGTAAGGGAATAGCTGACAATAGCCAAGGTATGTGTTGCAAAGTGTCTAAAAGCATGTTCATCTGCTGAGGCAGATGGAAACACACACACACACAGGGAAGGACCGGGAGTCGAACCTACGCCTACCTACATGAACACACTACAGCATGATCACCACCTGCATTTCCATACAGAACGGCAGCTACTGAGGAAGTTACTGAGCACAGCACTGTCCAGGAGGCATACCCCTAGGTGGGTGATATCATATCGTCTGCAGAGAGCAGGCAGCCGAAGTAGGGAATGAAGACAGAGTGCGCAGTCACACAGCATGTTACCATCCCAAGGTGGGCGTTATTGTAACACGGCAATGATAGTGCTGCAGTGGGGCCAATACCAACTAACTACGGGCAGTGTACATCATGACATGGATACGGGATGCACTACGCTGGTATACCCTATGAGAGGGCATCCAGGCGTGCACGATGTAGGGCAGCCATTGTGGCATAACAACCACATATGACTCACCTGGATGGTCACCATGGCCTATGCCCGGGATGTCATTGGCCATGGCTACATGCCTAAAGGTAGCAGTTTTGCATCGGTGCCGACTGTAGTGTAATACTCCCGAATGGTGTCACTGGCCATGCCCCCGCACATATAGCGGGTTGCCATAAGGGCAGAACGTAACTCCGCGGGGTATCAAGCATGCAGACGGGCGGCGGTGTGCACTGTACTGTGTGTCCATCTACACAGCTGCTTACTGGGCATGCTCAGACATTAGAATCTGCACAGTGCATGTTTATGACATGCATACACATGGGGCGTAAATCATGGGAGGCAGGAATGTGGACCCGTTGTGGTAATGTCCACCACACAGCAGCAACCCGACCAGCGCCACAGATGTGGCGGTTGGGAAGAGGCTCACAGGCATGCACCGCGGGTATCAACGCATGAGACGGGCGCGGTGTGCACTGTACTGTAATGTCCATCTACACAGCTGCTTTTACTGGGCATGCTCAGACACTTAGAATCTGCA
>NC_056730.1:410550927-410573360 GCF_019279795.1 Protopterus annectens | reverse complement strand
TTCCATAGACTGTCACAGATCTTTTATATATCAGGTTGCAAAAGAAAAGAAAACAAACTGCTGGGAGAGATCCATCCTCTTAGTGCTGGTTATAGAATGACATCACATTTTATCATTTGACTCTGGCACAATACATATTCAGAGCTTTGCTAAGATCTGTTGCAGCATTTGAAAATTAAACAATTTCAAAAACTTCTACTCTTCGCTTCCAGAATTCTTTTGTTTAAACATATACATTTAATCAGTTATAATAACACTGTTGACACCCCCCAACACAAGCATCCATACAAGTCAGTGTGACAGCCAAATGAACATGCCACACGTGCACCTCCCCTCTCTCCCTGGCACAGATGGCAATAGCTAACATTGTTACATCAGTTACCTTCTAGAAGATGTAAGCAAAACACAATTGTGCCTGATTTCTGTATTGTATAATGACAGCTGCTTCATGCACTACTTCACTTTATTATATGTGACTGGAGTGTAAAGCATGTGCACCTATTTAAGCATTATATCACATGTATACTGCCAGCTGCTGCCACACATGCAAAATTAATACACATTGACAAAGCACACCTATGAAGGCAGTGTGCTATCATGTAAATAAAACATGTCTACTGAATTGAACATTGTGCAATACATCATAATACCTGGATCACAACCTGAAATATGCCTTATAGACAAGTGCAACAGTACCATCAGGTAGGAAGTGAGCTGTAGAAACTGCTGGAGGTTACAAATAACTGGTGTGCACTTGTCTGTATCAATGTTAGCCAAACAAGATGTGTGTGCAAAACTGCAACCAAGAACCAAAAAAATGCACACAAATGATGTCACTTCAAAGAAGCCAGCCAAAAATAAATATAAGGTGTAGTGCTTTTTTTCTAAACTGATAACTAGGATATACATGTCTGTTAGTTCTGATTAAGTCCTAGTTGTAAGTTTTGGCTGAAAACACTGCACTATTTCTTCATTCATTAAACAAACTCTATGGAGTCTATTCTTGGCTGGTTTCTTTGGAGTGACATAATTTATGAGCAATGTTTTGGTTCCTGTAGAAATGTTTCCATCCTTTGCACATCAACCACTACCTCTGTTGCACAACCATTACTAGAGCCATGCTGCTGGAAGCAAATTCTCAGCATTTTCTGTCAAAATGACAAATGACAATAACTACTCTACAAAATTGATTACTTGCGGTACTTTCTGCTAAACATCATGGAATGGAATACATTGATGTACTGGGAATGTTCATAAGGAAGTACAGCAATTACTAGATGAACATCACTTACCCATCCTGAAAACATAAAAAAAATCATAAAACAGGTTCTATGCACTTTTTGTTACTTATATGTAGCATTACATACAGCAGCGTCTGTTTAATAAGCTGTTCTTGCCTTAACCACTATGTTATGAACAAAGTAGTAATAAGCATACACTACTGGATTTAAGCATATGCAATGCACATCAAGATCCTCTTAACCCTTGCTCTAATTGATGATGCCACACAAAAGTTCATACACAGACTTGAAGGGATATCTGAGCATTGTGTTGAACGTGTATGACTTCCACTAAAGGGAATACAAAGCTTAACCTTTCTTTCCCTAGTTATACATATTTCCAGTAAGTCAAATTGTAAGCATCAGTTCATTTGGAGAAATCATTCCTGTCTATTAGTATTCTCTTATACATTCAGTAGTTACATCTTGCCAGGCTCAAACTCCTGCCTGTCTGAGTGCATAGTCCATGGCACTGCCTATTAAGCACTGACGCCATAAAAATAACTGGTTATAAAGTGCCATGAAGAACACACTTGATGGGATTACATCATCAGTGTGTTGGAATGATTATGACTCACCTTAGATGTTGTATGAGGATAGTATGAGGGCTCAAAACTTTTAGCAATGTTAGTGTTCACACAAGCATGATTCAGCCATGCCATGTTAGTGTTCACACAAGCATGAGTCAGCTATATCACCATCTTTTGGGTAAACCAATCCGGTCTGTCACTATTGTATCACACACACACAGAATGCCATATTGAAATCTCTGCACATCTAGGTCAACATACTATAGAGGTGACTACTAACTGCTGCTGCCATGAAAGAAATCATAAGAAAAGGTGACATCAAGGACAAACTTGAAGGGATGAATTCATTGGTGTGTTTGAAGGTATATGTCTCACCTAAAATGTGCTTGAGTGATCAAAATGTTGTAGCCATGTAAGTGTTACCTTTGTGTTTAATTATCCACATTACATCTGCTTCTGATGTTATTGCTACCTAATTTAAATTATGTGTTATAAAACCACACTAGCTTAACATTAGTGCATATGAACCCCACACTAGTAAGACAATGGTGCATTTGAACCCCTACCTCTCTGAATTCACACTCTAGATAGCTCTCTAATAACTGATTCTGTCACAGGATACTTTAAAGTTCAGGTGTCAGAAAGTACACACTTCAAGGTCTGATTAATCATTGTTTTTGACTACTTATGTATCCTTTAAAATGTAGTTTGAGGGTTTAGAATCCTTGAGCCGTGTTAATGCTCACAAAAGTGTGAGTCAGTCATATCACAATACATTGGATAATGCAGTTCTGTCTGTCACTATTGGTTTGCACTTTTGCAATGCCAGCTTTGAACCCTTGCCTATCGAGGCACTCTCTCTATAGAAGTTTGATATTAGCTGCTCGCATTACAGAAAACATCTTACTATAAGTGTGAGACAGTGCATATTTGAAGGGCTGACTTCATCATTGTGTTACAAGTCAGATGTTTGGCTTAAAAGGCAGCAAATGAGTTGGGGAGTGCTTTCCCTTTGTAAATGTTTCCCCTCAGTGGAAGTGTACACATTATATCTGTTTTATAAGCCGGTCCTACCTGTCACTGTAGTCACACACACTATTACCAGTAGTCATTGCTGGATTTGAAAACCTGTCTATCTACATCCACAGTCTAGATAAAATTGCATTAACTGCTGATACTACAGAAAAAAGTGTGAAACAGAACACATTTGAAGGGATGACATCATCATTGTGTTTCAAAGTAGATGTTTAGTGTAAAATAGATTGAAATTATTGAAGAAGTCATCTCCCTGTGCAAATATGTTTCCTGAAAGGAAGTGGGCATAGCATGTTGGATAAGCCATTCCTACCTGTCACCATAGTTACATGTAGCCTCACTAGTTATTTAAGATGTGTACAAAAGTCCATAATCAAGAAAACATTGTACTAACCACCAGCTCCACAAAAGAAGTCTTATGGCAACTGCTGGAAAGCCCATAATTGAAGTTTAGATGACATATGTTTGGATGAATGGCTAGGGTGGTGTGTCAGACAAATAGCAATCTGTTGAAAACAACTCACAACATACAGTAGCAAAAACGTATGCATTGCATTATTCACATAAATTGTATTGTGAATTATATCTATGTGAGTAATATTTTACAATATTGAGCAGTAATGTGATGGGTGATAGAGATGTCAACCCATGGAGTGCTACACATGCATTCCTGACTATTCATCTCAAGATCATTATATGAAATTCTATTTTTTTGGGAGGGGAGGGGTAATATCATTTACAAGTTTTTGTGATGTGTATACAGTATACAAGTTAACTACAAGACTACAATCCATAATTGAGATATATATATATATATATATATATATATATATATATATATATATATATATATATATATATATATATATATTGTGCTAATGTTCTGTGTATCACCATTACAACTGCTTTATGCTGATTACAGTAAAGTGTTCAAAATAGAGAGCAACAGGCCTGTAATACTGGTAGACTAATTAAGGAATAACCAGGCTACTAATGGGGGACTAATGTATCTACCCAGTACTTTACAGGAGAAAATGTTATGAAAAAGAAACCTAACTAATATTTGACATAAGGCTGGATTAGAACACCTGCCTCTCTTCATCAACATTCTCCAGACCTGAGCAGTATCTTTGCACACGACAAAGTAAATCATATTTTAGCTAGTAAGACTCACACATTTGAAAGGACATTGTGAAACGTGTAATGAAATGGACTATGTGTGCATCAGACTTCATAATTACAATAAGAATTGAAAATCCCATATGGCGTACATTAAACCTTGAACTTGTTATACATACAATAACTGTCTCCTCATAGTGCTATCAGTATTGCTTTCTGACACACATTGTGTCTCAGAACAGTAACACAAGAAGACCCTGAACAATATTGCTAAATGAAAATTCATCAGTATTTGCCATAGGAATTGACCTGTCATTTACCATTAGTTAGCAGTGGTGTGAACTGGCAAGTGTCACTCAAATGTTGATGACTAAAACAGAGACTTTGGTTTATGGACCATTTCTAGCTGTGTGTGGTCTCTGAATCTATGTTTGACCAGATAAAGATGTAAAATGAGGTTGATAAGTCAGTGATAAAAATGGGGAGCAAGCAAAGTCTAAGACACTGGGGGAGTTATTTAGGAAGGTGCAGGATGGCGGTAGGATAGCAACATAAGTATTTGCTTCTTCATAAGCTAACACTGTATTTGTACAAAGCATTTGAGGAATTTAGATAACCACATCATAAAGAATTTGTGACAACAACATAAGCCCAATTTGACTAAATCAAGTGTATCATATTCATAGATTTGCAAAAGTGGAGACTATTTATTGGACATACTTTTGGGGGTGGAGGGCAGGTGGCCTTTTCATTTTTTTTTTTTTTTTTGATTGTAGTGAGAAGAATGTTATGAAAGGTAGTTATGAAGTTAGGAATATGATTGGGTTGGTATGTAGAGTAAGTTAGATAGCAGACATACGTGACATATATGACAGACACACAGAAAGGGATGGTGATGAACATAGATTTGAGGGACATCATGATTGGAGATAGGTATAGAGACTTCAGAGGTACATCCCTAACAGGCATGAATACAGTGGGAATCAAGTACTCTGCATCAGCACTGTCACCATTGTCTTCTGCCCTAAACTCATTAGGCAGTGCTGAATGGGGCAACAATTTTGCTATCCACTTCAGGATTCATTCCATTTTGCCAGTTCAGGCTCTGAGGCCCCTCTCCATAATCTTGTCCACTTGCTCTGTCAGCTTTTGGTTGATGATACAGTTGCCATCTCCACTGGCATTAGTCCTGCTGGGTACCAGTACATCAGCCTACGGGGCACAGCTACCTGATTCAGGTGGTTCAGGTAGTGCTGGAATTGCAGAGGCAATTCTATCAGTTTGTGACCCAGATGTGCTGGATGCCTGTGCTGCTTGTGGGGATGCCAACACAGCCACAAGGGGAGGGATGATGGTTTTAATCCCATTGTCTGGTGTAGCTCCCTGTGATGGTGGTTGTTCATTTTAGGGCAGGAATTATAGTTCAAAATTTATTTAAAAAAAATGAGAGATAGGGTGGGGGAAAGATAACACAGAAATATATCATAAATGTCATGTAATTGTAATGTATTCCAGTCCATGCATATTCTCAGATAACTATTTAGAACTGACACATCCACCTACAAATGTGAAGTCATTAATGTGTGTTAAAGTAAATCTTAATTTTATCAATATTTTATACATTATGCAAATAATGTAACTACTGGACATCTGCTTTATGAATTACAACTCTTAAAATGTCTATGTGCAATGAGTGAAATGCAATTTTATAGATTAGTGATTGCATAATAATAAATATACGCTGATAATTACTAATTACTTCTGCTTGGATTTGTATCCACTGATATTAACGTTTACTGAAACATTGCCTAATGTAATGTTGCAAGTGCTCTCCATGTAGGTATATATGATTTGCATTGTGTATAGTGTACATACTCATGTATTACTGTGCCAAGCATTTATGGACTGACATCCATAGAATTTTTAAAATATTTTTAAAATTACTATGAAAAGACTATTTGTTGTAATATTTATGGTGAGGTCTGCTGTGGGAGTGACGGATGCATTTAAGATGGAGGTGGGCTTACATCAAGGATCAGCTCTGCCTCTGAGCCATTTCTTATTTGCAATGGTGATGGACAGGTTGACAGACGAGATCAGACAGGAGTCCCCGTGGACTATGATGTTTACAGATGACATTGTGATCTGTAGTGAGAGTAGGGAACAGGTGGAGGAGACCCTGGAGAGGTGGAGATATGCTCTAGAGCGAAGAGGAATGAAGGTCAGCAGGACTAAGACAGAATATATGTGTGTGAATGAGAGGTCGGATAGCGGAATGGTGAGGATGCAGGGAGTAGAGGTGGCGAAGGTGAATGAGTTTATACTTGGGATCAACAGTTCAGAGTAATAGTGAGTGTGGAAGAGAGGTGAAGAAGAGAGTACAGGCAGGATGGAGTGGGTGGAGAAGAGTGTCAGGAGTGATTTGTGACAGACGAGTACCAGTAAGAGTGAAAGGGAAGGTCTACAAGAAGGTAGTGAGACCAGCTATGTTATACGGGTTGGAGACATTGACAAAAAGGCAGGAGTCAAAGTTTGATGTGGCAGAGTTGAAGATGTTAAGATCTGCTCTGAGTGTGACGAGGATGGACAGGATTAGGAATACGTAAATTAGAGGGTCAGCCCAGGTTGGAAGGTTTGGAGACAAAGCCAGAGAGGCAAGATTACGTTGGTTTGGACATGTGCTGAGGAGGGATGCAGAGTATATTGGGAAAAAGATGCTAAGGATGAAGCTGCCAGGTAATAGAAAAAGAGGAAGGCCTAAGATAAAGTTTATGGATGTGGTACGAGAGGACATGCAGCTGGTTGGTGTGACAGAGCAAGATGCAGAGGACAGGAAGAAATGGAAACAGTTGATATGCTGTGGCGACCCCTAACAGGAGCAGTCGAAAGAAGAAGAAGAAAAAGATGAAAAGGCTATTTGTCATGCCTTAGCTATACTTTCCCCATGCCTGCAAAAGTCATTATAGTGTCTCCTGATGTGCCTCCCTATTTTCTTTAATATCTGCCAAAGCTACACAGAACAGGCATAGAAAATTATTGAATACCTGTTTATGTTGACTGTCGTTCAGTGAAAGCTATCACTGATGGTTCCAACATGCAATGCCAACTGTCACACAAAGGGTGAAGGCAAAAAGCAAAGAGAGAGAGACAATTTATATTGAAATCACTTTGATGATTTCTCAACTTTGTGGCCTTACATAAGTAAAATGTTGACAGTAGGGATCCCTAATTTGAAAGAGATGTCACTGTGTCTAGATTATGACCCTTCATCTTTGGCATTGCCAATTAACATTGACAAGATTAACAGTTTTTGTCACCTGAACAATTAGTAAGTGATGCACAGATAGCCAAAAACAAATACTCAGCATTGTACTTCTAACATTTACATGTGGACAGCGCTATACCAATGTTACAACACAGTTGCCATTTATCCTGGCATCATAAAATTCTCTATGAATATGATCCTTGAAGTAAAGATAGCAAGTATGGGAGGTTGCAAACAAATGTCTGCGAGAGAAAAGTGTCTGATTTTCTTTTGTGTGGATTACTTTATTGGATTTTTTTCCATGAATGTATTACATTTTGCAATGGGTATGAAGTATATTCCTGTATTTCTGCACTGGATATATATTATATTAATTATAGACACTGTCATTACAGGCACATAGTGTTCTTGCAAGCTGTTAGCTAAAGTGTGTAACACAGTTCTTTCCAAATCAGTAAATGAAAATGAAACCTCCTCACTAACCTTGGGATTCAATAAACTCCCTGCAAGAATAGCAGTATTCTTGCACGGACTGGTTTGTATCCATATAGAATAGCAGCTCGCCTTGCATATTCATGAAGGTGTGCTGCTGTTCAACATATACAGACAAGAACCATGAACGAGTGCAGGGGGCTGAACATGCCCCTTGCACTCAGAAAGTGCCATACAGCACTTTCTAATAGGGATCTGGCATAATATTAGCAAATTACTTTAATATTATGTCAGCATTCAGTGTCCATGGACACTGAAATGAAATAAATTACCATTTTAGTGTCCGCAGACACTGAAATAAACACTGCATCAGGAAAGCAATGCAAGGGGTGTGTGGCAAGTTCTGTGACACAGCCCCTGCATTGTAAAAGTGCTGTATGACACCTCCGCAACTTGCTAGAGCAGGAAATGTGTGCAACTGCACAAATAATGGGGGATAAATCCCTCAAAAGGGACACAGACATATATATTTTGCCCTACAAACTTAGAAAGTTGATAAAAAACAGGTCATGCATTAGCATGAGTCACAGAAGGATAGAGGACTGAAAGCAAATGTACATCAATATTCTCTGACAGCAGTCCATTTGGGCAAAGGCACAAATAATGGGGCGAAAATTAATAAAATAGGGACACTGCTGAAAAATTGCCCTCACGCACTTAGAAAGTTGATAGAAAACAGGATATGTATTAGCAGGAGTGAATGCTATTATTTTATGATTGCAGTCCTTAATGACTTGTCAGAACACCACAAAACTCACTTATATAACATAATAATATAATAATAATATTATATATTTTTTTCTAGGGTAAGAAATGTTTAAGCATAGCAAAGCTGGTGTAAGAGTTACAGCCCACCGCTTAGCATAGCTTAAACATCCCATAGGAGATAAATATAAATATACAGTTGAAATTTCCAAGCCATGATAGTGCAGTGGTTAGAGCCTGGCTTTAGATGTAGGTGCATTCATGGTTCGAGTATCAAGCCAGGCAGCATATTTTTCTATGGGAAAGTAGTGTTAAAATTATTTTTGTAAACTTAAATTATGTAGCAACTGTTTTTGTCAGCCAGGGTAGTATAGCTGGTGTACAATTTAAGTGTGAGTGCATATAACATGTGAAACCACCCATGTACGCACAAGTGTCCCATACAGTATAGTCACACCCCTTGCCAATGTAAGGAAAGCACATAGAGGGATGTCGTGTAAAGTATATGATATACACTTAATAAAGGAAACCAGTCCCCTGATATATTTAAAAAATTAAAAGTGAGCAATGGTTAGCAATGCTCAGCTATGCTTAGCAAGTGTAACGATTGCTAAGATGTGATTGCTAAGCAACAGGTAGCTCAGTTATGTGGATTTACGCACAAACACTGTTCAACAACTTCTCCTTTAAGCAGTGTTAAAACCGGCTCAGCCGATTTGCGCACTGCTTAGCAGAGCTTAACCTTTTCAAAATGGTCCAATGACAGCAAAGGGTGGGAATATCACACTATTTAAATGGGGCAGGCTGGAATACAGCCATAATATGTTATAGTCCATCTGTGCAGATACAATGGCTGGGACTGGAGAGAGAGTGCACTTCTGCGTGCAACGCTGGACAATTTGGCAGTGGCGGCTGGTGACTTCAAATTAAAGGGGGCTGCAGGAGACAGCTGAATGGTTGGGGCCAATGGGGAGGGGTGTGACCAACTAGAAAGGGGTGGACCTATGCTCAAAACCACAACTGGAACTTTAATTAAATATGCTGCCCTGGGTGCCAAACCATCATTATGATAGTCCAATCAAGACAAAGTGAAGTGTAGACGAAAAAAAATATTTCAGTGCATTGGCTACATGACAACTTACTTAATATCTAGATGGAAACACAAGGGTTGTGAGGCATGAAAAAATAAATTACTTTTAAATACATTACTGGAATGCCAGTCAAAATCAAGTATAAAAAAACAAGCAGCACTCCAGCTCAAACTACTTCTCCTTGCACTGCAGTTCTAATTATAATTTATATTCAGCTTTATAAAATTACCAAGTAACATGCTGAAAGTAACAATCTCTGTGATACTTCACTTGTAAAATGTTTCTTATCCAAAAAAGACCCGCTGCCTGACAACTATCTACTTGTTTCATGGAGAACACATGATCAAAGTAAAAAATGAACAGCAAACAAGAAACAAGCTCAAGATAAATTGCTTAAAGGATTACAGCACAAGTTATGGACTACACATGATAGATTGGCATTCTGTTTAGTTTATGGGTAAAGCCTGCAAAGATAACTGCAAGTCTCCAATAAATGTAATGAACTTCTGAAAATACTGTAATCCTGCCCTTTATTACAAATACTGTCATGTGCATTTCAATACCTAAGGCTTATACGTTATCTAGTTATGTAAATATTCTCTGCATGGCAACAATGAAAAGGCTTTCAATGTTGGTAATTCTTTAACAGTATGCTTATTGAAGCTTACTTGCATCTTACAATCACCGACAAATTTACCTGATGGTCATTAAAGCACTGCAACTGCATGCATTTTCTGAATAATAAGAAGCGTAAATCAACAGTATAAAAATATGACAGAAAACCAGAACATTCTGCAAAATCAAGGACAGATGAAAAGCCATGGTCATACTTGTGGTCTACCTTGGATGGGGGAATACTCTGCACACTTACACTGCATAACAGCTCCTTGCCTTGCTTGGACAAATCCAGAGCCACTACATTGGGGAGTGGAGTGCAACAAGAAGGTCACAGTTTGAAATGTCTCTGGCTGATGGTGATGGCTCTGACACTCATACCTCTCAACCTCAGAGCAAGAAATCTGGACAAAGCCATACATAGAAGTGGGACACAGGCCCAAATATAAAGACAATTTTTAAATATTGCTCTTATAAACTTAGAAAGATAATAGAATAGTAGTAGGTCTTGCATTAGTATGAATTTTTGAAGGGTATGAAATCTGAAACTCAAATGTCTGCCATTATTTTCTAACTTCAATCTTTAATGATTTGCTATTAATTTGCCAGAAAACCACAATTTTATGAAAAACAGATCAAATATGTTATGCAAAAAATATAAAATTGCTACACAATACAGCTGGGAACCTGTCAAAGAAGGGGCACCTTTTTAAAATTAGTGCTGTTAACTTGAGCATCTTGAGCAGCTGACAAAATAAGAGCATCTACATGCATTTCTGAAATAAAAGTAATCTATAACTCTGATCATTACAGTTATTTATAATTGTAAACCCTCCACGTTTTCTTCCAAAATTGCCATTTTGTAGGGGGATTATTAGGTGGAGAGCAACATGTTGAGCCAAAATTGGAGACAGTTGAGATTGGATATTCCTAATACTATAAAGCAATTTATTTGCACGTACCTCTCAACCTCTTAATGCAGGAAATCTGGATAAGGCTAAATATATTTGGGGAACATACAAACAGTACTAAAAAGACAGTTGATAGAATAACAGGTCTTGCTTTAGGATGCATTTTTTGAAGGTTATGATGTCTGAAACTCAATGTCTGTCATTATTTAGTGACTTCATTCCTAAACGATTTGGCAGAAAACCACAAATTGTATGAGGAACAAACCAAAAATAAGAAGCAAAAATCTATTCATTCTGCAAAATTCTGGACAGCTGAGAGGTGTAGTTCAGCCGGGGCTGTCTGAATTAGCTGTCCCCCCCTCACAAATCATGGTCGAATGGAGCGTCCCCCCTGCAGCCATTCCAATGTCCCATTCTTTGGTTATTTCACCCCATTTGCCATAAACACTATAATGTGCATACTGCTTTACTTCTGCGATAATATGGATTTCATTTGAAAGTTTTATTTTATATTTTACAGCATAAACCCTAATAGATATCTGCTAAACAAAGCAATGCAGTCTCACAATGAAAATAGACTTAGCATTAAAACTTCTCTGCCCTTGATACTCACATTCATTGAAACTTCATTGGAACCCACATTCAAAGAAAATACATTTTGCCAGTGGCAGATAAAGATTAATTTTGGGCTGTTTTCAAATTATAGGCCCCTTGAACATGAAACATACACATGCTCTTTGATACACCTTCCTGACTGTATTAAATTATATTCCTTGTACAATACAGTACAGTTGTTAGAGGGCATTTTAAATTTATTGTTTTGAACATTTTTCCAGTAAACAATGAAACAAAATACATGCACCAATAATGACAACTGCCCAATTCAGAACATTTCCATCATAAAAGTCTACTCAAACTTCTACAGTTCACCGGTATCAGTAAATATGCACAATCTCTGTAGAAGTAAAAGTCATCTAAATAATTCCACATTAAAGACATCTGTTAACTAATGAGGAGGTTACTGCTAGCAAACAACTTTATATGTCATTGTTTCATCTACAAATAAAGTGTCTGTTGCCCTTGAGGTATAAATTGCCTGTGTTGCATTAAAAATGATAATGCTAGTAATATTACAATAGGGAATGGATAGCAAACTGATAGCAGGTTCATAGTTACTAGGTATCTTCGCCAAAGAGGACTGCAGCATCCATTCCCTTTACAACAGAGTACAGTATCAGCAATGAATCTACCTACTGTGGGAGTAAAACCCACAGCCTTCTGCATCATAAGCAAGTACACTACCTGGTGTGCTATTTACAATGTAAGCAGACTTGGCATAAGCAGCACTAAACTTTTGTTCCCCTGCAGCTTTCAGCTCCTTGTAAAATCTACTCGACACTCAGCTGTATCTCTGAACTTTGCAGCACAAGAAATCTGGAAAAAGCCAAAATTTATTTGGGGGGGGGACAAAAGCCCAAAAACCTGGGACACATTTTAAACATTGCTTGTATAATGTTTGAAAGTTGCTAGAATAAAATGTTGTGTTACCACCATACATTTTACTGCCAAGTATTGAACCCAGGACCCTGTGCAAAACAAGCCAGAGCAACATATCACTATGCCAAATCATCCATTTTTATGAAAGAAAGGAAGACTGAAACTTAAATGGCTATAATTTAGTGAATTCAGTTCTCACCATAACTGTCAACATCTTAGCACAAAACACCTGAACAAAGCCAATAATGGGGGGATACAGCCCCCAAACATATTCAGTGAGTTCAGTTATCACCATAGCTATCAACCTTGGCACAAAAAACCTGGACAAAGCCAATAATGGGGGATTACAGTCCAAAAAATAGGGACAAAAACCAACTGAAGACACCAGAGCAAACCCACACAAACACAGGGAGAACATACAGACTCCACACAGAAGGCACCCCAGCCAAGAATTAAACCAGACAACCTGTAGCTGTCAGGCAACACTGCTACCACTGCACCACTAGCTGTGCTAAGTAAAGTAACACAAATACAGAAACCACAGATTTTATGAGGAACAGAACAAATATGAGACAAAAATCTGCAAATGTTTTACAAATGATGGTGGGTAGGGAATTCAGGCTCTTGTCACTTAGGCCCAGGGTACAGGGATCAAGCCTTATTCTCTACCCACCACCATGAAGCAACTGGGGCATTGCATACACACACACACCAGATTCATATGTTCTATGGTGGGGGAATGGGGAATTTAGTTAATCCATTTTACAGGTGGGGGACCCATTTTACAGGTGGAGGGGCTGCAGTCCCATAGCATGAGCCACCCCTGCCATTTGGGAGTCCAAGGTCATGGCTGGACTCCTAGTAAAAAAGCATAAAGAGAGACTGCTGCAGGGCCAGTAACAGGGCTCCCAATACAAAGTGGAGGCCTGGGACCGTCTCGCATGTGACCTCACCAGTGCTACAGCCATCCCCCGGACTGGTGAGCAGGTACGCTACCACTATGCTGACCTAAAGTGGAGAAAGAGGGATCTCTTGGACCAGTGGATCCAAGATGGATGGGCCCAGAATGCGTAGTGTGTAAGTATCACTATCAAGTGGTATCTAGCAAATACTAGCCTGAGAATGTGATAGACAGATATGCATAATGTGTGTTTTTCTCCCTACAGCTGCAGCAGAGAGGGCTGTGAACATTGAAGCTCATGGTGACAGACTGCTGAGGCTGCACCAACAGGCTGGTGAGTACAAATCTATTTTGCAGTATATAGTCCAAATAGCTAAGAAGGAGTACATTGCGTACTGCTAGTAGGTATACTCTTACTGTGTGAACTGAATAAATATAAACTTCTCACTAACTAATATTGATGTGAAATAAAGAACCTTTACAAAAAAAGACTGTTGTGTTTATTCTGGTAAGTTGTTGTATATATATATATATATATATATATATATATATATATATATATATATATATATATATACTGTACTAATCTCTGAACCCTGAATAATAATGTGTAAAGTATAGAACTGTGTTCCATGCAGCAATGCTTTGTGTTAAACTTTGCTTTCCAGATTGTAGTAATCCAAAGGATTAATGCACAGTACAATAATTATCTGTTATGCTTGAATCACAGAAATTCAAGTTCAGACTGTCTAACCAAGAGACTATTACACAGAAACCAGGAAAACACACGCCAACTGTTCCCAAGTAGCTCATTGTGATATGAAATAGCTTAGTTGTTAAGTTTGCACACCCAGACATGGTTCAAATCCAGGGAGTGGTACTAAAATGTGTGCAAATCTACATACAAGGAATCAGGAATAAATGTAAAAACAGTCAGGAAGTGTTGATATAAATTTTCCCCACAAGTTTTACAGGTAAAGAAATGTTGTAGTAGCTGTATGAAGGTTATACTAATAAACTGTGTACAACTGTTTAATTGTCACACCACATGCCTGCAAATGACAGCAGGATAGGTGCATACAATATACATTCTTCCTGAATCATACCTCTCAGCTGTACATATATTCACTGAATTTCAGATATTAGTCTCAGAGTTTTGGTCTGTTTTACATAAAGTAGTGGTGTCATGGCAAATCAGTGGCAAATCATTATAGACTGAAGTTAGAAAATAATGATACACAGCTAAGTGTCAAATGTCATATCCTTCAGAAAAGCCATGCAAATGTAAAATCTGTTATGCTATCAACCTTCTAAGTTTGTAAGAGCAATATCTAAAAAGTGTCCATATTTATGGCCCTTTGTCCCACTCTCATGTATGGCTTTGTCCAGATGTCATGTTCTAAGTGTTTGAGAGGTATGTTCCTGATACATGTCTCCAAGTGTCACAACTGTCACAGCTAGTGGTCACTGTTGCAAATAATCCTGGACACAGAGAGGAAACCAGTTGATGTATTTCAGTAGCACACTCACATAGAAACAGGTCAGGGTACCCCTCCTGTGCTAGATACATACCCCTGACATGTACGAGTCTATTGTAGTCATGTACCCAGAGTTGTCACAGTTTGCCACATACCATTCCAGGCTGACAGTTTAATAGGTATGTTTGTGGTACAGAAGCTATGGGCCATAGGTACATGTAAAGTGAGGGCAGACCGATAGAATATTGAGCAGTACTGTTGTGGAAAATAGAAGCATAAACAGATGTGAATGGAGTTTTTGTCTGTCCCCCACCCCTCATCTGGATCAATACAATAATTCATATACACACTCAGCACATAGTCCCTCAAAACCTATACCACATAGAAACAGAAAATACACACCTACATTCTCGGAGGCTCTCAGTAAAAATCTTCCCAAGCAACAGGGACCTCCAAAGCAGAAACACAAGCAACCTCCACCCCCCCAACACAACCCAAATGACACATAGCCCACAAACTCAGTGTGCCACTCAACCACAGCCCATAAGACATAACAATGTACCCAACACTGTAGTCATAGGTGACTCTATAGTCAGGTACACTGATGTTCCACTCACCAGGCTAAACAAGGAGAAATTTACTGTCAGCTACCTGTCGGGTGCCAGGATCCGCCACATAACGCATGCACTCAGGTCACTCCACAACAAGTACAAATATGACTCTGTCATTGTCCATGTTGGTGTGAATGACCTGAGATGTATCTCCTTGGACTACATGAAAAGGGACATGGAGGAGCTGTCCGATCTTGTAGCCCAGGCAGGTATGACCCTAGCCCTGAGTAGCATCCTGCCATCACCCAGAATGATACCACAGTACAAGGACAAAATGATTGACTTTAACCATTGGCTAAGCTTCTGGTGTCATTCTAAGGGGATCCAGTATCTGTCTGCCTGGGATGACATGATAGACAAGCCACGATGCTTTGCCAGAGATGGCCTGCACCTGTCGTCCCTGGGATTCCGGATACTGGCTAAGGCTCTAGCCATCCCTATAGTGCCTTTTTTACCACAAAGGTAAAGGTTCAAATGACAAATTCACCACCCTAACAGGTACAGACAAGAAGAATCTGAGGGTATTGCTACTCAATGCTAGAAGTCTAAACCTCAAAATGCACTCTCTTGAGGCACTTCTTAAAATGGAGAGCATCGACACCTGTGCAGTGACAGAGACCTGGTTCAAGGCTCCAGAGAGTACCCCTGCATTACCAGGCTATAATTCATACCACACCTTTCGGCCACCTAACCTGGACCGAAACACTAAAGGTGAAGGCGTGTCCATATTCATTAAGGATATCCACACCTCCAGGCTAGTTGCTCAGCATAATGCATCCGAGATTATCCAAGTGCAACTAACTCTGGGCAAGACCAAGAATCCAAATTGTAGCTTGCTACAGATCCCCCACCATGTCCCAGGATTCCCACTTCTCATTTCTTAATACACTGGAAAATATTAGGGTACAACCTAACACCCTAATAATGGGCGAATTCAACTACCCTACCATTAACTGGGAAAACTACTCATGTACCAACTCTTGTGCTCAACGTTTTCTGGAATTCATAAATTCCAATGCCATGGATCTACTTATCCACACCCCCACCAGGGACAGCAATATCCTAGACCTGGTTATTACCAACATGGGCAACCGGTGCTCCACACCAGAGGTCAATTCCTCGTTGGTCAGATCCGACCATAAGCTAATCACCCTAGACATCCACATCCCTCCCCCACCCCCCATTAGGGAAACCACAGTAAAACATTTCTCCAAAGCCAACTTCACTCTTCTTAAGACAGAAGTGGCAAACTTCACGACACCCATGCTGAAGGACAATAGAGGTATGACTGCTGAATCCTACACAAATGCACTTTAAAAGCACTTACATGAGTGCATGGATCGTTCAATCCCTAACAGAACCAAGATGCTATCCTCCAAAAAAAGGAAGCCAATCTGGTGGTCCCCTGCCATAACCAAACTCTACAACAGAAGAAAGAAACTGTTGCAAAAAAGAGTAAAATCAAATGATTGGAGAAACTCCCTGGTCAGCTTCAGTAAGAAGCTGAGATCCCTCATAAAATCCTCCAAAGCTAGTTATGAAAACAAAATTGCCACTGACTCTAAAGACAACCACAAAGTATTCTATAGCTATGTCAAGAATCTCAATGGCAACACTCACATCTGCTCTGAGTTACAGCACAATGGCACTAAATATACAGAACCAACGGATATTGCCAACATCCTGGCAGATAGGTTCAGTGCTAACTTTACCCCTCTGTCATCCCCTAAAGGGCCCGTCTCTATACCAGAAGAATGCAAAGTTCCTGTAATCATGGCTGCACAGGTAAAAAACCCACTATCCAAAGCCAAGAACACAGCATTCATGGGACCTGACGACATCCCAGGCTGTGTTCTAAATGAACTACAGAACGAACTGGCACCCCACCTAAGTACCATGTTCAATCATAGCCTCACCTCAGGCTATGTGCCCACTGAATGGTGCACAGCGACAGTTATCCCACTCCACAAAGGGGGAGCCACCACAGACCCTGGAAACTACCGCCCCATTAGCCTAATGAGCCTGGTCTGCAAGGCTATGGAGCGTATCTTCATGGAACTTATAAACAATGACATTGGTAATCTCCAAACTCAGGACCCCACCCAGTTCGGGTTTCTAAAAGGCAGATCATGTCTCCTAAACCTGATAGACTTCTTTGAAGCAGTCACCAAAGCCGTAGATGAGGGTAAGGTGGTTCACACAGCCTATCTAGATTTTGCCAAGGCTTTTGGCACCATCCTCCACTCTGGAATTATAGATAAACTCACTAAACTAGGTATAAATCCCTATGTCACAAGATGGGTTGCCAACTGGCTCACTGACAGTACCAACACTGTGAAAGTAGCAGACTCCAAATCCAGCTTCAGACCAGTGACAAGTGGAGTACCACAGGGTTCAGTCCTGGGTCCTCTCCTGTTTGGTATCTACTTCTCTGAAGTACAGGCCAACACAGAAGGTCTTTGGCTAACGAAGTTCGCAGATGACTGCAAACTAGGAGCCATAATCAAAACTCCAAAATATGTGGACATCCTACAAAAGGGCCTTGCTGAGACAGATGCCTGGTGTCAAAGCCATGGCCTCAGGCACAATGCCAAAAAGTGCATTGTCATTTCCTTTGTTAAAAACTCAGTACCCATGAACTACCACATAGGTGGTAGTCTACTTAACGCCGGAAATGTGATAAGAGACCTTGGGACACAGGTGGACAGTAGTCTCTCCTTTGATAATCACATCGCCACAGTAGTCAGGAAATCCTTCTATGTGGCACACCTCATCACAAAAGGTTTCTCATCCAGGAAAAAACAGGTCATTGTCCCCCTCTACTCCTCACTCATTAGACCCATTATAGAGTACAATGCCCCTTTTGGTATGTACCTCACAAAACATCTACAACAACTGGAAAGGCCACAGAAATACCTCACAAAGAGGATTACCGGCCTCAAAGAGATGCCCTATGCAGACCGTCTCAAAAAACTGCAGCTTTACTCCATTGCATATCGCCTACTCAGAGGCGATCTCTGCCTAACACACAAAGCTATGTTAAACCCAGAGCTTTTAGACATGCTCCACTTAAAGAAATCCCAATCCCTACGAGCTACATGCTCTAGGGACCTAAACCTCATCACCACTATAAACAGAACATGCTGGAGGAATAGATTCCTGTCCCAGAGACTTCCCATACTCTGGAACAAACTACCTATCTATATCAAACAAAGCTCCTCATTAGCACTCTTCAAGAAAAATCTTGATGATTGGATGGGAGATAGGAAATTCACCCCGGGGATCACTTCTGTGGCTCTGCTCGACAGTGGCACAGGAAAATAATTTTCTTGGGTGGCGAAAGCCAGGGTACCTTTGGCTAGGCTTATATAGGCCCTAGGGACAATAGCCTAGTACCTACCTATGAACCTATGAACCTACTATAGATATGTTTTACTCCAAACCTAATTTTGAGACTTGTGTTATATTATCACTCTTATATTTGATCTTGCATGTTAACATACCTTGTTCAAATACCATTGTTGGTGGCCTGTTGCTGTCAATGTTACTGGCATGGTGTTAGGATGCATACTGTTGTTCCATTCCTGCATGTGTTCTGTTTGCTATGCAACTGTTCCAAATCTGTTTTATGGGGTTAATCGAAACACCCACGCATGTATTGTTCATGACTAAGCAACAAAATTTTTAAAACCTCAACACCATACTGCATCTGGGAAGGCAGATCCCAGCAGATCTGCCTGTCCTACCTCATCTAGCTGTGGCACGAGACCCCTGCACATCTGGGACCCAACACGGATGTGCCTCCTCCACTGGTCCTGCACCACCTTCAGGTGGAACCACTTCAAAGGATGAGGCCTGCCCCCCCTGGGAGCGGGCATGGACAGGAGGCTGTCACCCACCATCAGGTCTGGGGTTTGGTATGCAGCACCCTTAGATCTAAGTTTGGAGATCAGCTGTGCCAGATTGAGGGCTGCCTGGTGCACCTCAAGGGGCAGGCTACCCCTCCTGTCCATCCCCCAGCACAGCCACCTTTGAGGCTGTGAAGGTGCAGTGGTGACTGCCCATGGTGAGGATCTCAGTCCCACTGTAGCCATATGGGGGCCCATGGGCTTTGGATTCCCAACCACCCTCCCCATCAAATGTGTTTAACCCCCTCATGTGTCATATACCACCCCGTCTGCTGTCTTGTCTGTCTTGTCTCTCTCCCTACCCAACCTAGTTCCCCAGACAAACCTACAATTCTTCCTCAACATCCCACTGTGACCTTAAAAAATATCGCCCCATACATAGCTGTCCATTTTGCACTTGTCCACTGACACATGTAATCTGGTTCAATTTTCTTGACAACACATTTCTTTTGGCCTCACCCCTCTCTCTGGGGTGTGAGTGTCCAAATTCACCTCCAAATTCTGTACAAATGCACAGCTGTTGCTGTATAAGAAATGGACAGCTATGGACCTTCCCTACATCAGTCCTGCACATTCCTAGCTATCTTTCATATTGTTTTTCCCTCTGCATGCCCCTTTTTTCACCACTTTTCTATCATCTCTTTTTTCTTTTCTTTTAAAAAAAATAGCACAGGTGTAAGTGTGAGTAAGTGATAGTAAGCGGGCCTAAGTGAGTTTGCACGATGCTAAGTGAAGCCAGCACAGATTAAGCATCTGTAAATTTAACCTTATGTTGACATTGCTTAGCATCACTCAGACCCATGCAAAACCACTTAAAACTGCTTAAAACTGCTTTAATCACTCTGTTTCTATCAGCCACTGTTCTGCCTAGCAACAAACTTATCAGCCTTGCCAAGTCTCAAACCCAGGGGCCTGTAAACCATTGTCAGAGCAATGTACCACTACACAATTTGACTTGTAAGGATTGCTGATGCTTTTTCAAACATGTCATACAGTAGAGATATTCAACAGTAGGGAAAAAATTCTGTAGAATGTCAGGTTTTACATTTATACATATACACATGTATATATGTATGGAGATACATATATATATATGAAAATATATATATATAAAATAATTAGAGATATACATATAGAAAAAAAATATATATATATATATCTATAAAGAAAAAAAAATATATATATATATATATATATATATATATATATATATATATATATATAGATATAGATATACTCACAACATGTACTGCAGTCATATCTCAGAACCATACCTCTCAACCTCTTAGTGCAAGAAATATGAACAAAGGCTGTCCAAATGGGAGGGACAATGGGCCAAAACTAGGGACATATATTTTAAATATTACTCTTATAAATGTAGAATGTTGCCAGAGTGACAGGGTTTGTTTCAGCATCCATGTTCTGAAGGATGTGAGTTTTGAAACTGAAATGTATGTCATCATTTACTGTCAGAAATCCTCAGGTCATCACAGTGATTTAGCAGGGATATAAAAATAATGAATTTGTGGAACAGACCAGAAATATGAGCAATATACTTGAATATTTTGCAACAATCTGGCCAGTCGAGAAGTAGGCTCAGAACCCCTTAGTGCAATGAATCTGGACCATGCCTTACAAAGTGGGGAGAGAAAGTCATGAAAATAGGAACATATCTGAAATGCTGTAGTAGATAAGCTGACACAATTGCTTCAGTAACACCCTCCTGTCTGTCCTAATGTATATTGACTTAAGTAGCACAAGTCCAGCACTCAATTACTTCTCACTAGTTAGTGACTGAAATCCTCACATTATCCCACTGATGTGTCAGAAATATACAACACTTATGGGGGCCAGGCAACAGTGCATCCTACAAATATCTGGACATAACATCACATTAGGGAAACTACACTCAGCTGCTAAGCATGTCACCAAGCAACATCCAAACTACAGTTAGACTGACACAACACTAACCCAAATCCGCTATGGGGAATTACACATGTATTGGCAAATATGTCAGGCACTACAGAGATGTAACAGCACTGAAAAACAGACACCAGTGTGAAAGTGCATACCCACAACCAATTCCACCACAGTTACAGTGACGTACCAGTAAGCCAAATGAACAGTACAGTATAAGGGCTATGTAAACAAAAACATCTGAACATGTTTGCCACTCACACACTACCCCTACATATACTGACCCAATTCACAGTGTAGTATGATGCCAGGCCATGGTATGGGACATGTCTCAGTCTTTCCTTACAAACATATACAGCTGAAAGACCACCAGAAACTGGAGCAGCATGCACAGACAGATAGAAAAGGAGCCATAATACATACATCTACCCCCCCTCCCTACACAGGCCAAATAAAATTGACATACTACACTGCTACACAGTCCTGACAGTCTGTTAACAATTGCCAGAAATACACAGACCTTTCAACTGTTCAGAGTCCCACAGAATGTCCAGGCTTTGTCCTCATATAGAAGGCCTCTTGCACATAAAATATCTGGCAGTCTGATACACCATTGGGATGGTGTCAGGAATGAAAGCATTAAATAATGATATACCCTACCTATCACCCTCTTAATGCATGACATCTGGAAAAAGCCTGACATACTTGGGGACAGAGGCCCAAAATCAGGGGAATATGTGAAATATTGCTGTTATAAACTGAGACAGTTGCCGGTGTGACAAGGCTTGTTGTAACATATCTTTTCTGAGGGATATGAAGTCAGAAAAACAAATGGATGATACCATTTACTGACTGCAATCCCCACAGTATGCTACTGATTTTCCAAAGACAAAATATGTCTGAGGAACACACAAAACATGAGAGTCCAAAATCTGGCCATTCTACGGATAGCCCTACAGTTGAGAGTTATGTCAACCACATAACACTGTCAGACTTAAAATCACGCAGAAAAGCCATGTCCACACAAACCCTGTTAAACTAGCATTAATTCAACTGTATAACAGCAATATTTTTTTAC
>NC_056730.1:410522532-410550427 GCF_019279795.1 Protopterus annectens | reverse complement strand
GCAGGTATGAATAGGTATTCAAACCCCAAGGTCTTACCAAGAGGGGAAGGAGGGTGGGAAACCTGTACTGCAGCTGTAATAGCCCTCGAACATCTACATTTATGGTAGGTACAAACTGTACTATGTTCATCGTGCATTACAGCTGCAGTAGTTACATATGGGTAGAATCCCAAAGCTATGTATAGGGTGGTAGGCACTAAACGGAACTGGGTTGAGCTAGCATGCCCTGCAAAACTGCAGTGGCAAAGCCTGCTCTAGTTCTGGAGTATAAAGGCAGATGGTAATGCTTTGTGAAAGTATGTACAGAACTCCAAGTGGCTGCCTCCAAGATCTCTTTAGTAGGCACTCCTCTGAGGAAGGCTGTAGAGGTGGCTGTGGCCCTAGTGGAGTGAGATCTGATACCAGTAGGTACGAGCTTTCCATGATGGGAATAACAAAAGCGTATGCAGTGACCAATCCACTTGGAAATGGTCTGTTTAGTTACAGGTTTCCCTTGACCCCCCACTGCATAGGAAACTAGGAGTTGATCTGATTTTCTGAATGACTTGGTTCTGTCCAAGTAGTAACGTAGCTGCCTATGGATATCTAAGGAATGAAGCAGTCCTTAGCCTTTGTTTTGAGGATTAGAGTAGAAGGTAGGAAGGTGGATGGCCTGGTTTAGGGCTACCCTAGATACTACTTTAGGCATAAAGGAGGGATTAGTACGCAGGGAAACCCTGTCCTGATGGAATATTAGGAATGGCTGCACCGCCATGAGGGCCTGTAACTCAGAAACCCTACGAGCTGAAGTGATGGCCAGTAGAAAAGCTGTTTTACAGGACAAATATTGTAATTCTGCTGAAGCAGCTGGTTCAAAAGGAGGCAATGTCAATTTTTCCAGTACATAGTTAAGGTCCCAAGCTGGTACTGGCTGTTTCCTTGGAGGCCTTATGTTTTTAGCCCCTCTGAGGAACTGTCGTAGTAGAGGGTGTGAGAATAAAGGAGGATCCATGTTGAATTCTGCAGATATTGCTGAGGCATGTATCTTGATTGAGGAAAAGGAAAGTCCCTTGTTCAAAAGTTCAGTCAGGTACTGTAACATCTGAGGCAGGTTTAATTTTCTAGGATCCTGTCCTCTTTCTTCACTCCAACAGCAAAACCGCTTCCATTTTGCGGAGTAAGCTTTTCTTGTGGATGGTCTTCTAGCCTCCAAAATGACATCCTGCACTTCTTTCGAGAGTAGTGCCTGATGTGAAGTTAAGGGATTTTCCATGCAGCTAGACTGAGAGTTTTCAGCTGACTGTGAAGAGTTTTGAAATTGTTCTGCGTCAGCAGTAGAGGTGTTAGAGGCAGGGGCCACGGAGGAGTGTGTGTTAGGTTCCTCAATAGTGGATACCAATGTTGCCTCGGCCAATCTGGAGCAATCAGTATCATCCTTGGTTTGTCTGTTCTTGCTTTCAGAAGCACCTTGGGCAGCAGAGGTAGTGGTGGGAATGCATAAACTGACCAAGTTGTCCATGTGAATGAAAGGGCGTCCACTTTCCAAGCCTTTGGGTGGAAGGTCCTTGAGCAAAACTTTTTTAATAGATGATTTTTGTGGGAGGCAAAAAGGTCTATGTCTGGCCTTCCCCATGCTTGAACAATCTCTGTGAATACGTCTGGATGTAGCCTCCATTCGTGAGGATCTGTCATATGCCTGCTCAGAGTGTCTGCCAGTGTGTTTTCCATTCCTGGTAGGTACTGAGCCTGGAGTTCTATTTGTCTTTCCAGAGCTAGATTCCAAAGAGTCATGGTTAATCTGCACAAGGGGTATGAATGAGTCCCTCCTTGTTTGTTTATGTACCACATTACTGTGGTGTTGTCTGTTCTTATGAGCAGCTGTCCTGGATGCAGGAATTCTCTGAAAGCTGAAAATGCCTTTATCACTGCCAGCATTTCTTTTTGATTGATGTGAAGGTGCTTTTCTGTTTTGAGCCATCTGCCCTGAATGCACCTGTCCTTCATGTGCGCCCCCCAGGCGTAATCCGAAGCGTCTGTGGTTATGACTTGTGTAGCTTGAGGCTTGCAGAATGGGAGGCCTTTGTTTACCTTGCATGCTTGAGCCCACCATATGAATTCCTTTTGTAGGCATGGAATTATTGGAATCTCTACTTCTAAGCTGTGACTGTGTTGAGACCATAGATTTTTTAGGTACCATTGAAGTTTCCTCATGTGCAGCTTTGCACATGGGATTAGAAGAATACAAGATGCCATGAATCCCAGAGCCTGCAGGATTTTCCTTGCAGTAAGCCTGGTACTTTTTGCAAGTATTTTGAAGTAGTGAGATAATTGCCCTTGTTTTCTGTTGTTAGGTAAGCCATCTGGGTGTTTGTGTCCAAGTTGGCACCCAGGAAGGTAATTTTCTGAGAGGGTGTTAGTTTTGATTTCTCCTTGTTGATGGTGTATCCCAGAGAAAGCAGTAAACGTGTCACATATGCTAGATGTTTGAGAAGTCTGAGTTTGCTGTCCGCTTGGATCAGGCAGTCGTCCAGATAAGAGTAAATTTGTATCCCTTGAAGTCTGCAGTATGCAATCACTGATGCCAGGCACTTGGTGAATACTCTGGGCGCAGTAGATAAGCCAAAGGGCAATGCAGAGAATTGATAGTGTTTTGAACCTGCAAGAAATCTGAGGTATCTTCTGCAACTTTGTCTGATTGGGACATGCAGGTATGCCTCCTTGAGGTCCAATGTTACCAGCCAAAACCCCTTGCCCAGCATGGGAAGGAGTTGCTGTAGTGTGAGCATCTTGAATTTTGGCACTAGAAGAAATGTGTTGAGAATGGATAAGTCCAGAATTGGTCTCCAGTCGCTTCCTTTTCTTGGCACCAGAAAAGCCTTGAATAAAACCTTGTGCTTGTTGGTGCGTGGTACCTTTGTATAGCCCCCATGTTTAGGAGCTTTGCAATTTGTAGTTGTGCCTCTACCCTTTGATTTTGTGGTAGGTTTGGCATGCCTCTCATTTCGGAAGAGTGTGAAATGAAATTTAGCCTCTGTTTATTATGTCCAGAATCCACTTGTCTGTTGTGACAATGTGCCAATTGTTTGCAAATAGAGCCAGTTTCCTCCCAAAGGTGCTGCCAGTTGAATTCTGCTTGGCATGGAAATGAGGCAGTCATTGAGCTTGCTTTCTGTACTGCTGTGCACTGTCGTCACCACTTCTTGGCGTAGGTGATTGCCATTGTCTGCCTCTGTAGGATCCTTGGGCTTGTCCTCTGCCCCTTCCGCCTGTATCTGCCCCTTTGGGCTTTGTCAGTCGTTGGAAAGGACCAGTTTTTTGATGGCCAATTCCTGCTGAACCTTGGTGGCTGAACCTGTAAGAAAGCTTTGACAGTTTGCATAGATTTTGCCTTTTCTTCCATTTCACGTAAAATATCCTCAGCATTACCACCAAAAGAACATCCTTATGTAATGGTGCATCCAGAATTTTGCTTTCACTTGATCTGGAAGATTTTGTTCCCTTAGCCATGCATGTCTGCGAATGACTGCTCCAGTGGCGGCTGATCTGCTTGAGGCCTCTAGTGCATCATAACCACATTGTAAGGTGTGCTTGCCCACTTGCTCAGCACTATGCATCATATCCTGCAACTCTTTTAAATCTGGTTGTTCAGGCTGTGACATTTTTGTTTTTAATTGTGATAACAGAAATTGCTGATATCTAATCATATGAAACTGGCAGTTTAAGGCCCTCATGGCAAGTGTGGCCGAAGTGTAAACTTTCTTTCCCCACCTTTCTAGAGATCTAGATTCCCTTTCTGAAGGCAATGGGTTCTTGGCCGTGGAAGCCTTAATTCCTTTAGGGCCTTGAGAAATAGTTTCAGGATCTGCATTATGTCCTTTATAGAGGAACTGATGAGAATTAGGAACTCTGTAATACCTATCAGGCTTAACAGGTGCAGGAGGCAGAGAGTCAGGATTTAAACAGGCCTCCGAGTATACATCATCTAAAACCTCCAAAACAGGAGGAATAGCCAGACGCCTATGCTGAGGTAACCAAAGGAATTCCCTGAGCCTTTTCTTGAGTCGGAAAAATCTTGGCCTTCCCACTGGAAGTGCTCTCTCAAGGAGTGTAAAGTCTCCCCAAAGGAAAAATCCTCAGGGGGGGATACAGAAGGAATGGACTGCTCTGCATCCGAATCCTCAAAGGGAGAATAAGACTGTTCCTCAGCATCAGAATGTTCTGATAAAAAGGAATCTTGGTCAGAAGGAGGAGAATCCTCCTCTACTCTGGGTCTCTTGTCAGGAGGGGCCTGTGAGCCTCTAATAAGAGTGATCAGGTCTTCAGCCATTTTAAGCATGTGCTTCTTAGGCGTGGGCCCAGGTCTTGGGCCTCGTGAGGCAGGCCTAGAAAGTTGCTTGGCTGATTTTGCTTTTGTAAAGGCCTTGATGGAGAAGGAAGATGAAGGCCGAAATACACCATGAGTGGATGTAGATCTATCCACATTGGTGGGTTCGACATGAGCAGGGGCTTCGGTAGTAGTCTGGGAAAGGGCCGAAGAACCAGCGGTCTCAGGCACAGAAGACCCCGCCGAGGGAGTGTCGCCGGTAGTCAGGGACTGCAAAGGCGTCTCACTGAGAACCGCCCACGTGGAGCTTGTTTGGCGTGGTGTGGTGGAGACCGCAGTTCTCGACTGACGGTCCTTTCTTTGCGTTTTGGACATAGCGGTAGTCGGAGTATCCGGCTGACATTTTATAGTTAAACGCTTTCCCAAAATAATGTTGGTACTCCGCCCGACGCTTGATAGTGCGTTATTGAAAGTAGCACAAAAGCGGCAGCCCGAGACGTCGTGGTCTGGGCCCCAAACAGGGTATGCAAGGGGAATGGAAATCCTTATGCGGTATTTGCTTCCCACAAGAAATACAATTATTAACTTTTTCTGACATCGGTCTGAGGCAAGAAAAGGTTCCCCAACGGGGTACTTAGCTTTTAATGAAGACTTCGGTTCCAAATTTTTTCGTAATTCAGGAGCTGGCCGACCGGCACTTGCGAACTGCTTCTGCTTCGGGCACCGCGCGGCAAAAAAGACTGGAGAAGATGGCGTCGGCTGTGTCTTTTATACTCTAGCCTTCCTGACGTCAGAAGAGTACGCGACAACAACCGACGCCGGACCAAGACTTTGGAATTCGGCCGACCGAGGGACCGCCTGCCGGCTGAAAACCCATATGTAACTACTGCAGCTGTAATGCACGATGAACATCAGGCCAATTCTCCCACTGTGGCAGGACGAAAACCTTTCAATACTAATTTTCAGCATCTATAAGAAAGGCCCCTTAGGCCAAAAGAGGAGCATAAATGATGGTCTTCATCTACATGGGATAACCCCACAGGCAGTACACACACACACACACACACACACACACACACACACACACACACACACACACACACACACACACACACAGTGAGGATTTGGGGGGGGGGGGGTAACTCGTGTTCACCCACAGTGCATTGTTTTGAAGCCCGAAGTCTTGTTGGACCTCTCAGGACACAATCACCACAAAAACCAAACAAGCCAACAGTGATGAACACCACTCGAATATCAAGTATGCTATAGATTAAATAGAAAACAGCAGCAACACTATTAAATCCAATTATGCTTAAGATTAATTAACAGAAATGCTAAACTAATAAGAGAAAAGGGAAAGGCAGGAAAATCAGCTGCAAAGAAAAATTTGGAGAGAACAAGCCTGAATAAAATTAAATTACAGCAAATTATGGAAACAAGGAAGGAAAAGTTTCATGCCAAAGAGCCAAGTAAGAGATCTGACTTATTTGCAAAAACACGTTACTGAAAAAGTGCTGAGCCATGTAATCACATCAGAGTCTTAAGCAGTAAATAACATATGGGGGAAATGTGAAGGCAAAGGGGAATTATGGGTAGGGAAGGAGCCAGAGTCTTGGATCCAAGACTCTGAAAATTGCTGGCTTCAGAACTATTCTGATCAGATATCTTTTCCCTCCCCCTCCACTATTGGGCATAAAAAGAAGTTATGTACTCACCGTAACATTCCATCTGAGTAGGTAACTTCATTTGTCTGCAACCTGTGGGTATCGGATAGGAGCCGGCAGCTTTCCAAGCTAATAGATCCGAGCTCCAAGCTCCTTCCCTACCCATAAGGCCCTGCCATCTCCCTCTAACCCTCAGATCGAGTTTGCCAGAAAAAAAGGACAATAGGAAATTCTATAACCTAGAAATGGTTACAATACATTCCAGTGATGTCAATGGAATGAAGACATATCCTGATTCTTTGATAATGAACTATGGGGGATGGAGGGCAGGTCGGTTGCAGACAAATGAAGTTACCTACTCAGATGGAACGTTATGGTGAGTACATAACTTCTTTATCTGAAGTAGTTAATTTCATTTGCTCAGCAACCTGTGGGACAGAGTCCCCAGCTACCAGCAACTTGGAAGGCCCTTATGGAAGGATATTCCGGAGCACTGCTGACCCAAATGATGCACGTCCCCTGGATATTAAATCCAATTTGTAGTGTGTAATAAAAGTATGAGAGGAAGCCCAAGTAGCTGCTGAGCAAATGTCATCCAAAGAAACCCTTGACCAGAAGGCAGAAGTGGCCATAGATCGGGTAGAATGGGCTCGCACTCTCAGGGGCTCAGGACGACTAGAACTTCTGTAAGCTAGGGGAATGCATTGGGAAATCCATCTAGCTAAGGTTACTTTAGTGACTGGCTTCCCCAGACAAGATTTTGCAAAGGAAACAAAAAGTTGATCAGATTTTTGAAGATCTGCTGTTCTGTTTAAGTAAAAACGTAACTGTCTGTGAACATCCAGACAATGAAGTCTGTATTCCCCTTTGTTTTGGAAACTTGGAAAGAAGACAGGTAGATTGATGGACTGGTTGATGTTGACTTCCAAAGCCACTTTGGGCAAAAAAGAGGGATTAGTCCTGAGGGAGACCCTGCCTTTATGAAAGATGATGTAGGGAGGTTTACTGCAAAGAGCATGAAGCTCCGATATTCTTCTAGCAGAAGTAATGGCAATCAGGAAGGCCGTCTTCCAGGATACATATTTTAAGTCGACTGAAGCTGCGGGTTCAAAAGGAGGCCCAGTGAGAGCTTGAAGAACTAGGTTAAGATCCCATGGAGGGACTGGATCTTTAATAGGGGGTCTTAACAAAAAGGTTCCTTTCATGAATGCTTTGCATATTTTGGAGAACGCTAGAGGCCCTAAACTGTTTCCAACGTGGTAGTGGGAAATAGCTGCCAAATGAACTTTAATAGTAGAAGCACTGGCTCCTTGATCAAAGGTATGCGAAAGAAAGTCTAGAACTGCTGGGATAGGAGCCGTGAAGGGGTCTAAGTTCCTGTGCTCCACTCAGACAGAGAAAAGTTTCCATTTACTCTTGTAGATTTTCCTGGTAGACGGTTTATGGGCGGCCACCAGGATGGCCTTAACCGGAGAAGATATACCAGGAGTCCTAGCCATTACGGGAACTGGATCAACCAAGCTGAGAGTTTGAGGTAGTCCAGATTGGGGGTCTTCAATCCTAAAGGATGAGAGATCAGATCCGGATTGGGATCTAAAATCCAAGCAGGATGTACTAGATGAGACCGCAGGTAAGGGAACCAGGTTTGACGAAGCCAGAATGGGGCTATGAGGATAATTCTGCTCCCCAACCGACGAGCTTTCTGCAAGAACTTTGTCATCAATGGAAGACAAGGATAAGCATACAGAAGACCGGATGGCCAAGCATGAACTAGAGCGTCTCTGGGGGCTTCCCCTGGTGGGGGAATCAGAGTGAAGAACTCGTTGCACTTTGTGTTCGAAGGCAAGGCGAAGAGATCGTAGCAAGGTTGACCACATTGGAGGAAGATTTGTTTCGCTACTGCTGGGTTGAGAGACCACTCGTAAGGTGAGAGGATCGTGCGACTCAACCTGTCCGCCAAGATGTTTGACCGACCCGGGATGTGCGTGGATATCGCCCATTCCCATACTCTCATTGCCTCTCTGCAAAGTGGATAGGATCTGGTTCCCCCCTGTTTGTTTATGTACCAGACTACAGACATGTTGTCTGTTTGAAGTGCAATAGTTCCTGGAGGGAGAAGGGGATGGAGAGCCTGCAATGCTAGAAGCACCGCCCTCATCTCCAGGACATTGATATGCAGTGAGGTCTCTGTGAAAGTCCACATGCCTTGGACGGATCTGCCCATGCAATGCCCCCCCCACCCCAGGAGAGATGCGTCCGTGGTCACCGTGACTTGGGGAGGGGGTATAACAAACGGGTGGCCTTCTCAAAGATCTCTGGATCGGAGCCACCAAAGAAGCGACTCCCTGCAAATCCTGCTGAGAGGAATAGGTGCAGACAAGGGGTGACAAAGAATGGACCATTGCACTTGTAATGTCCATTGAAGGATCCTCATCTTGAGGCGAGCGAAGGGGGACAGATTGATGGCCGCTGCCATGGATCCCAGGGCCCTCAGGACTAGTTCCGCTGGGGGAGCTGACGATTGTAAGAGGTCTAGAATGTGAAGGCTTAGATTGCGAAGCCTGTGCACGGTCAGAAAGACTCTGGATTGAGTAGCGTCTATCCTGGCCCCTATGAATTCCAAAATTTGAGTAGGTTGAAGGGAGGATTTCTGGTGGTTTATCGTAATCCCTAGGTGGCGGGCTAGGTGTAAGAAGTAGTCCCTGCCTGAGCAGAGTTTATGCCTGGTAGGGGCGGTTAGTAGCCAGTCATCCAGGTACGGAAAGACCTGTATTCCCTGAAGCCTCAGGTGGGCCCCTACAACTGCCATGACCTTGGTGAACACGCTGGGGGCTGTGGTGAGACCGAAGGGTAGGACCCTGAACTGATAATGGCTGACTCCCAGCCGAAAGAGGAGGAACCTTCTGGATGGTCTGTCCATCAGAATGTGGTAGTACGCATCCTTGAGGTCTATCGAGCACATCCAGTCGTTCTCCTGCAAAAGTGGGAGAATGGATTGAATAGTGACCATCTGGAATTTTTCTTTGGCAACTGACAGGTTCAGTGTTGACAGGTCGAGAATGGGTCGTAAGTCCCCCGTCTTTTTTGGCACCAAAAAGAACCTGGAGTAAAAGTCTGATCCGGACTGTTCGGGGGGGGGGACGCGCTGGATAGCTCTTTTTCTTAGCAGCCCTCGAATTTCTGATGCTGCTGCCTCCCTCTGATCGGGTGGGACATCGGAGATTTTTGTAGATTGGGGAGGGTGAGATAGGAAAGGAATTGAATAGCCTCTGGATATGATTCGGAGCACCCAGCGATCTGTCGTGATGAACTCCCATTTCGCTAGGTGTTCCGAGAAGCGCCCCCCAACTGCCTCCAGAGAGGAGCAGTCGGGCAACCCATCAGGGCTGCTGCGTGGGTCGATCTGAAAAAGGTTCTCTTGACCCATAATTCTTCGGACCCCCACTGCCCCTGGGCCAACGTCCACCCTGTCCTCCTCTGCCTCTGAAGGACGAGGGATTCGGAGCGAAAAGGGATTGTTGAGCTTTCCGGAACATCTTCTTCTGTCCTCTTTGGTTCCTGGAGTAGGACCTCTGAGGAGCCGAGAAGCGGATCCTGACGTCAGACAACGTCTTCCCATCTTTCTCGCTCTGGAGGAGCGTATCGCGGATGGTTTTGCCGAAGAGCGTAGAACTGTCAAAAGGGGCGTTCACAAAGGACGCTTTGAAAGGTTCCATAAAGTTGCAGAGACAGAGCCAGGCCTGTCTACGTAAGACGACGCCCGTTCCGCTAGCTCTAGCCGCTCCCTCCGTAGCATGGGAGAGAAGCCGCAAAGATGTGTTGGTGATTGACTTGAGAGTAGCCATTCGAGCCGAGAAGGTCCGCTTGTCCTCGGCCGACATGGACTCTGGGGGTGACCCAGCGTACTCTTTAATCAGGTCCCGCTGGAGCCGAATCATATGTGCCATATAATTCAGTGACCTTACAGAGAAGGTCACTGAAGAGAACATCCGCTTTCCCAAACGGTCCATCATCCGAGACTCCTTGTCTGGAGGATGAACCGAGGAACTCTCCTGTGCTAATTCCTTTTTAGTGGCAGCTGCCACCACCATGGCATCCACTGGGGCACACTTGCTCCAAACTGTCCTGTCCGTGGGAGGGCTGAGGACCCTGTCCGATCTCTTGGGTATTGGCTCAACAGTGTCCGGCTCCTTCCATGCCCTGGTAGTTATGAGGTCTACCAGGGGGTCGGCGGGAGGGGACACCCAAGAGGTAGATGGGCCTGCGTCAAAACGCCTCCAGAAACACAGACTCATCCGAGGAAGGTTTTTGGGCAGACTACCCCACTCTAATACGTAACATTTCCATAATGTCTCTGAAGGAGATGTCTTCATGGGGGGGGGGGGGTGACCTTGGGGAACCTTCCTCTAAGTCTGTGTCCTCCGTGAGGGACTCGGGTGAGTCCAAGTGCCTCCTCTTGCACTTCCGTTTGTGAGGGACCTCCTCGGGGGGGGGGGGGGGGGCTGTCCGAAGAGGCCTCACCAACAATGTCCTGTTTCTCTACGGGAACAATCTGGGACATAGGTGCAGGCTGTCCCTGGGGCTGGATGATGGAGGAAAGGCCTGTCTGAGTAGGAATGCCGGGTGGATCCGAAGCAAGAGCCTGAGGCCTCGAATCCCTCGAAAGGACCCTCTCCACGACGTCGAATGCTGAGGGGGAAACTGCTTTCCCTTGGATCCGAAAGCACTCCCCTCGGATCCGATGTGCGGATCGGCACCGAAGGTGACCCAACCGGATCCGAAAGGGTAGTGTGCCCCGACCTTAACTGAGCCAAAGGCCCGCTGACCCTTCCGGATCCGACATTCAGCTCACGACCCCGAGAGCTCGGATCCGAAAATGGATCTGACAGACTCGAGGGTACAGTCGGCGATGAAGTAGGAAACGCTGTCGGTGCCGACCCTACCCTGGCTCCGAAGCTAGTCAGATCAGACAGCTCCGAACCCCGAAAGCGGGTCGGAGAAGGAGCAATGGGGGTGAAAAAAGGTGTCGAGCTCCCCCCCAGCGGGGGGAGGGGGCAAGAACACTCCCATCTGCATCTGGGCCTGAAGAAATCGATGCATCATCTGGTCCATATCAGCATCCAATAAACTTCTGGTGGATCTAGATGAGGCCACTGAAGCCGGCCGGGAAGGCCACCTGGATGACCTCGAGGGTGACCGGGTCTCCTCCTCCAGCTCCAGGGAGAAATGTGGAGAACGGAGCCGGGAGGGGGAACGCCCGGAGACCTTATGGGGAGAGGCAAGCTGTTTAGACAGCGGTGCTGAAGGGGTCGAGTCAGACCGCCTCTTATGACTGCGATGCCTTTCCTTCTCTCTGTCCCTATCTTTTCTATCCTTTTTTCTGCTGTCCCTTTCCTCCTGGGCCAACGAGGGAGGGCGAGTCCCAGCCAGGGGATCAGGAGTGGCAGGTGGGGCAGCCGCGGCCGGCGCCACTGAGGAGGACAAAGCAGAGTCTGGGGGCAAAAGGCCCGCCAGAATAGGCTTCGACCTCCTATCTTTCAAAGCCCTGGGGTTGAAGGCTGCACAAATACTGCCGCCCGAAGAAAGGTGATCAACCCCCAAGCAAAGGACACACCGAGTGTGACCATCCGCTGGCAACAGCTTATGGCCACACTCGGTACATTTACAGAAAATGGCTTTAGGGCCTTCAGCCATTGAAAAAGTAGGCCCACAAGCACACACCTTCCCACACGCAGAGGGGGGAGGGGAATAAATCTAACTTAAAAGTTAAAAGAACTACCCAAAAGAGACTATAAAGATAGGGGAAGTTCACACACACAAAGTTAGAGAAAAATCTGACGGGAATTCAAGGTTTAAATTCTAAACTTACAGCACTATGCTCGGAGCTCGTTCAGAGAAGCTTATGGAATCCACGGCAAACAAGATCTGGGGGTTAGAGGGAGATGGCAGGGCATTACAGGTAGGGGAGGAGCTTGGAGCTCAGATCTATTAGCTTGGAAAGCTGCCGGCTCGGATCCGATACCCACAGGTTGCTGAGCAAATGAAGTTAACTACTTCAGATCACGGGATCAGCCTCCTTTAGACACAAAAATATGGAGGAGAAGGACGGAGGCCATGACAAAAACTATAAAACTGCCAATGCAGAACTAAAATTACAATAACAAACTAACTTTTGTGTCTGACATTACTAGCTTCATATCCTTCACCTATAAGACACAGACACAACCTAAATGCTCATAGGCAGGACTTCAGAGAAAAAAGCCCTGACAAGTGTAGACACCTGGGTAGAACTCTCTTGTAAGACATAACCTGGTAGCACGGTAATCCAAGGTGCATAAGATGATCAATTAGTGACTACGGCCACATGATCAACAGAACCAAAGGCGTACATTGACATGTGCCAAAAAAAGTATACAGATTCAAGCTAATCAAAATTCTGGTGTAAATCTAGAAAGTGACTACCAAGTTTCAGCAACAGTTATATGGTTACAGGAGGCTGAAGTTGCATAGCACTTACTACCAAACAGTTTAGACAGCAAGCAGACCAAGGTTACAAGCTCAAAAAAAAGGTACAAAAAAGCTGTGAGGAAACACCTAGAGGTGAAAATACTGCAATAATGACAGACACCAATAAGAATTAAACACTAGGGGAATGGCACCTGGCACTGGTTTAGAGATGCTTTAGCAACAAGCAGTCAGGAGACAGAAGCTAAACTGTACGCTTAAAATAAACAGCTTTCCAAAGGGCAAAACGGTCTGATGTCTCAAAGAAAAGATGTTACCCGGATCAACCGGGGAGCTGTGATGATGTATTTGAAACAAAGACATCCACCACAGTCAGGTACTGTATCAAAACGTTCTGAAAACAACAGGTTGGCAGAAGTCAAAGAAGTAATGAACAACCACTACAATTAGCTTACAGAGACTGAAGCATGCTAAAATGTTTCCTGTAGAAAGTAATTTTACAAACACTGTAATCTATTTTTCTCGCTATGGTTTTAGAAATCCTATTAGCATTCCTTGAACAAATAAAGGCCACATGGATATTATAATTCATAGCATAGTATGCCTTTGATTCTGTTGATCTCGTGGCCGTAGTCACTAACTGGTCATCTTATGTGCCTTGCTTTCTCCAAAGTGATAAAAAGGGCATTTTATACTGCTGATCTCATAAGTAAGGGCATTGCCTCCAGAAAAGAGGTTATAACTCCGCTGTACTCTTTCATCATCAGGTCAATAATAGAATACAACACTCCCTTTGGTACGCTCCATTCCAAACATCTGCAGCATCTGGAGAGAGCACAAAGGTTCCTTACAAAGAAAATTCAGGGTCTTAAAGATCAGTCTTATTGTGGACAGGCAGAAATCATCACTTTGCTTTGTATGCAAGGCACAGGTCACCTCTGAGCAGTCTGTATGACACAGGGTAATTTCTGACTCGGCTTTAAAGGAAATGCTGCACATTTGCAAGTCAAATGGCACACAGTCATTCTTTCAAAGGGCCTTAACCTGATATGTGACATCAACAGAACTTGCTGGAGAGAGAGATTTGTCTCACCGAGGTTGCCCCACCTTTGAAACAAGCTTCCTGTTAATGTTAAGCAAAGCTTCTCATTGGCCTTATTTAAGCATAACTTGGACAATTGGATTGTTAACCAGAAATGTGCCCCAGGGATTCCATCTTGGACTGGGGTAAAAGGTGCTGATTTTAGTGTCTGCTTGAACCAGACACCCTTGGGATCACGGGTTGAACTTGGCTAGGCTTCTAATTCAGTTAGGTGAAATGTAACTTTCAACTTTATCTCAGTTATGTCAGAGTTGAGGAAAGGAGACTGGGGTAGAATCGGAGATTGGAAAGTCAACCCTAGTGAAAGGGTTTTTCCGCAGCATAAATCATTGGTGGTCACAATTAGCAGCAAACACTGGTCAGAGAAGACACCAAAGTTAGAGATTAGGCTGAAGACCAGGACATTGGCTGCAACAAAAGTTAAAGGAAATACTCAGGGCTGTAGCACCTCATGAAGAAGAATGGCAGTGCCTCACAATTGCATAAGTTAATACTATAGATAAGACATATAGCCAAGGCAGGAATGAAAATAAGTACATAAGAAAGGCTGGTTGGTGTAATGCAGAAGTTCAGATATTTATCAAAAGAGAAAGTGCAGGAAAAAAAAAGTGGGAGATAGAATAGCTGGACCAGGCTAAGTGGGAATACTGAATGCCTAACAAAGAGGCAAAAAGCGCAGTCACAACAGCAAAAAGCAGGACATCAGAGAATCTATCAGCTTCTGGAAATGAATTCACCAAATGACACAAAGAATTTCTCAGGTTGCACTGCAAAGGCAGAAAGTTAAAGAAGATGGTCATCAAGACATCATTCATAAAGTGATGCCAGCAAAAACCTGCTCACCAGTTCACAGGATATCAAAGGCAAATCGAAGGAGTACTTCCATCAGCTTCTGAATGAATAAAAACATTGGAAATTGTACTGCCCCAAACACAGCCTAGAATGAAAGAGGAAGAAAATCCTACCCTAGAAGAAGTAAGAACAGTACTAAGGTTAGTGAAGTTAAGGAAAGCAGCGGGATCAAATGAGGTCATGGCAGATATGATCACGATGTTAGGCGAGTTAGGCAGAAATGGTTCCAGACGGTGCTCAGAGCAGCATGGAATGTAAAGTGCATTTCAGACCACTGGAAAATAAGTATTCTAGTGCCAGTATACAACAACAAAGGGGGTATTCACAACTGTGGACAGTAAACCAGTATCAAACTTCTAACACACTGCACTGCTGCAAAGGATGATTGAAAAGCAAATACTCAGAGGAGAAAAAAGTAAGATGGTAGCTAAGCAGTCTGGATCCAGATTACAATGCAGAACAGCCAGCCTGCTTGTTTTGCAGTGAAACAGACAACTGAGAAGAGTCTAGAGAGAAGGACAGAGTTCAAATGAGCATTCTTGCACTTGGTGAAAGCACAGGACAAGACCCCAAGACAGGAGAGTTGGGCAGTCCTGCAAATGGTCTAAAGTCTTGGAAACATTAGCAGAATTAGTACAGGCTATGTATAAGGACCCAATGACACAAGTATTAACAATGTTGGAACTCACAGCTTTCACTGCAGTCAGCATCACAGAAAAAGAGTTCAGTGTGGATTGTGGATACATCAGAGTTCAGCTCTAAGCCAACTGCTGCTCATACTGGTCATGGACTACATTAGCAAATAGGTCGGAGAATACAAATCAACAAATCTGCTGTATGCAAATAGTGTGGCATTACAAGCCAACCCTTAAGAAAGTACAGTTGTGTACCTACCATAAATGTAGATGTTCGAGTGTATTCACTGTTGCAGTCATTACACTTGGGTTATCCTGCTGGCAGGCTACCCGCAGTCGGCCTGAATTCCAAAGTCTTGGTCTGGCGTCGATTGCTGTCACTTCTTCCCTGAAGTCAGTGTGCCAGGGGTATAAAAGATGCAGCCGACACCATTTTCTTCAGTTTTTCTTGCCACAGATGTCAGGTGCCCCCAAAAGGATAGACTAAAAATTATGCCAATAAAAAAGCATGCACTAACATGAACATTATTTTCCTCTACAAGCAAATACACCACATAGGTTGTATAGAATAGAAAAGTACAGATAAGTCCCAGCAAAGAGAAGGGGGATGGTGGGTGGGTAACCTGGACTGCAACAGTGAATACACTTGAACATCTACATTTATGGTAGGTACACAACTGTACTATGTTCATCGTGTTTCACTGTTGCAGTCATTACACTTGGGTTGAATCCCAAAGCTGAGGTTGGGTGGCTGGGTGAAAACAGAATTAGGAGTGGCTATAAGGCCCTGCAGAATTGCAGTGGCAAAGCTTGCTCTGGATTTAGAGTAAAGAGATAAGTGGTAGCGCTTTGTAAAAGTGTGCACTGAAGTCCAAGTTGCAGCCTCTAAAATGTCCTTGGTTGGTACTCCTCTGAGGAAGGTTGCAAAAGTGTCTGCTGCTCTGGATGAATGTGGCCTAATGCCCCTAGGCACTGATTTGCCATGTTGTGAATAACAAAAACGAATGCAGTGGCCTATCCATTTTGAAATAGTCTGCTTTGAGATAGCCTTTCCTTGTGATCCTGCAGCATATGCCACTAAGAGTTGCTCAATCTTTCTGAAAGCTTTAGCTCTGTCCAAGTAGAAGCGTAGCTGTCTGTGTATGTCCAAAGAATGCAGAAGTCTCCCCCCCTTATTCTGTGGGTTTGGATAAAAGGTAGGCAAATTAATAGTTTGATTAAGGGCCACACTGGACACTACCTTAGGCATAAATGTTGGGTTTGTCCTTAGAGAAACCCTGTCTGGAGAGAAAATTATAAAAGGTTCCACAGCCATTAGTGCCTGTAACTCTGAAACTCTTCTTGCTGAGGTTATTGCTAGGAGCAGAGCTGTTTTCCATGATAAGAACTTTATCTCAGCTGTATTGGCTGGTTCGAAAGGAGGCAGTGTGAGTTTTTCCAAGACATAATTGAGGTCCCACACAGGTATTGGCGCTCTCCTTGGAGGTCTTATGTTTTAGGCCCCACTGAGGTACTGCCTTAGCAATGGATGAGAAAAAATAGGTGGTTCCGTATTGTAATGAGCTGAAATGGCAGAGGCATGGATTTTAATTGATGAAAAGGATAGGCCTTTGTCCAGCATCTCAGTTAGGTATTGTAAAATCTGAGGAATATCTGTTACAAACGTGTCAATTCCTTGTGCCTGGTTCCAAGCATGGAATCTCTTCCATTTTTCTGCATAAGATTTTCTGGTACTGGGCCTCCTGGCCTCCAAAATAACATCCATCACTGCTTTGGAGAGAGGTGTGTTCTGAATGACTACATTATCCGCCATGCTGCCATATTTAGGGTCCTGAGTTGGCTGTGCAGGATCCGACTGTTTTGCTGGGTCAGTAAGTGAGGAGTTAGAGGTAATGTCCAGGCTGGGCCCTGAGACAAGCTCTTTAGGATTGGGTACCAGTGCTGGCGGGGGCGGTCTGGGGCAATCAGAATCATTTTTGGCTTCTCTTGTCTGACCTTTAGGAGTACCTTGTGGAGAAGAGGCAGAGGAGGAAAGGCATATACTGTTAGGGTTTTCCAGCTGAATGATAGAGCATCCACTTTCCATGCTTGCTTGTAATAAGTCCTTGTGCAGAATCTCTGTAGTTGGCAGTTGTGAGGGGAGGCAAATAGATCTATGTCTGGGCATCCCCATTTCTTTATCATGCTGAAGACTTGTGGATCCAGTTTCCACTCATGGGGATCTGTGAGGTTTCTGCTTAGTTCGTCTGCCAGAGTATTTATCTTTCCTGGCAGGAATTGTGCTTGCAGGTGTACTTGGTAAGTCAATGCAGTGTCCCACAAAGTCATGGCTAGTCTGCAGAGGGGATAGGAATGTGTGCCTCCCTGCTTGTTTATGTACCACATGACTGTAGTATTGTCCGTCCTTATCAGCAGTTGTCCTGGATGAAGCAGATCCTTGAAGGCTGTCAGGGCATTTTGAACAGCTAGCATCTCTTTTTGATTGATATGAAGATGCATTTGGCTTGCAAACCATGTGCCCTGAATACATTTTCCTACCATATGTGCCCCCCAGGCATAGTCTGATGCATCTGTTGTTAATGTCTGCCTGGCTGTGGGTAAAGTGAATGGCTGTCCCTTGTTGTGGTGACAGGCTTTTGCCCACCATCGAAACTCCTGTTGCAGGCAGGGAATGAGGGTAATTAATGTTTCCAGGCTGTGGCAATGTTGAGTCCAAACACTTTTTAGATACCATTGTAGTTTCCTCATATGCAGTCTTGCATATGGAATTAGCAGAATGCAGGATGCCATGAAGCCCAAAGCCTGCAGACTTTTTCTTGCAGATAACTGGGTCTTTGTTGCCAACATTTTGAAGTAAGAAGTCAGTTGTCTGTCTGGCGTGAGGTAAGTCATCTGGGCAGTTGTATTTAAGCTTGCACCCAGGAATATTATCTCTTGAGAGGGTACTAGTTTCGATTTCTTTTCGTTTACTGTGTACCCTAGGCAAATTAGTAATCTTTTTACAAACGTCAGATGCTTTAGTAGAATGTCCTTGTTCTCTGCTTGAATAAGGCAGTCGTCCAAGTAAGGATATATATGAATTCCTCTTTGTCTGCAAAAAGCAATTACTGGTGCCAGGCATTTTGTGAAGACCCTGGGCGTAGTTGACAAGCCAAAGGGCAGTGCACAGAATTGGTAGTGCATTGAGCCAGCTATGAATCTGAGGTATCTTCTGCAAGATTGTCCGATTGGGACGTGCAGGTATGCCTCTTTTAGGTCCAAAGTTACAAGCCAAGCCTTCTTGCCCAGCATGGGTAGAAGCTGCTGCAGAGTTAACATTTTGAATTTTGGCACGTCCAAAAATGTGTTTAGAATAGACAGGTCCAGTATTGGTCTCCAGGCTTTGTCCTTTCTGGGTACCAAGAGTAGTCTGGAGTAAAATCCTTGTTCCTGCTCTTGCTGTGGTACTTGCTGAATGGCCCTCATGTCCATGCGGGATGAAACTTGCTTTTGTGCCTCTGCCCATTGACTGTGTGGCAGGTCTGGCATCCCTTTTGCCCTTGGCAGGGTGTGAAAGTGGAACCTGTAGCCCTGAGACACTATATTCAAGACCCATTTGTCCTAGGTGATCATGTGCCAATTTTGTGAAAAAAGTGCTAATTTTCCCCCTAAGGGGGCTGCCAAAAGGTTAGTGCATGGTGCTGGCAGAGGAAAGTCATTGGGACTGTTTTCTGTATGGCTGGGATTTGTCTTCTCCGCTTTTGGAGGTAGAAGCACCCCATTGTTTAGGCCTGTATGAGCCTTGGGGCTGGGATCTGCCTCTAGGGCGTCTGTATCTGCCTCTTTGTGGCCTGTCTGACACTGGAAAGGACCATTTTTTTTGTAGGCCAGTTCCTGCTAAATCTGGGTGGCTGTACCTGTATGAAATCCTTAAATGTCTGCATAGATTTTGCTTTATCCTCCATTTTCTTCAACACCTCTTCTGCTTTAACACCAAACAAAGTATCATGCTGTAATGGAGCATCCAATAACTTTGCTTTAACATGATCAGGCAGATTCTGTTCTTTTAACCAAGCATGCCTCCTAATGACAGAACCCGTAACAGCGGCCCTGCAAGAGGCCTCCAGAGAATCAAAACCACATTGCAAAGTATGCTTTCCCACTTGTTCAGCTGCATGCAATAAATCCTGCATTTCCTTGTTTTCTGCACATTCAGAATTTGTCAACATTTTCTGTTTAAGCAGTGACATTAAGTATTGCTGATGTTTAAGCATATAAAACTGACAATTTAAAGCCCTTACAGCCAAGGTAGCAGAAGTGTAAACCTTTTTCCCCCATCTGTCCAGAGCCCTGGAATCCCTATCAGAGGGGATAGGGTTTTTTGCAGTGGAAGCCTTGACCCCTCTGGGACCCTGAGATATATTTTCTGGGTCAGCAGCAGGGTTTTTATAAAGAAATGTATGTGAATCTGGAACCCTGTAGTATCTGTCTGGCTTACCTGGTGCAGGAGGTAGAGTGTCAGGAGACAGGCCGGACTCTGAAAATACATCATCCACAATGTCCAAAACAGGGGGAATAGCAAGAGGCCTGTGCTGAGGTTGTAAGAGAAAATCTGAGCCTTTTCTTAGATTCTGAGTAATCTTGGCTCTCCCAGTGAAAATGCTCCCTCATGGTATGCAGAGTTTCCCCAAAAGAATAATCTTCAGGAGGAAAGGCTGAAGGGATAGATTCTTCAGCATCAGAATCCTCATAGGGAGGAAGAGAGTATTCCTGTTCAGAAGAGGAGTCAGAGGAAATGGAAGCCTGATCTGAAGATTCATATTCTGTCTCTTGCCTAGGCCTCTTATCAGGAGGGGGATGGGAACCTCTGATCAAAGTAATTAGGTCTTCGGCCATTTTGAGCATCTGTTTTTTAGGCATGGAGGCCTGTCCCTGGGATTGCTGCACTTGTTTCTTTGTCTTTAGTGGTGCTTTAGTCTTTGACTTTGAAGCTGTAGTTGGTTTTACATATAACTGTGTAGGCCTGAAAACACCCTCAGAAGCCGATGCCTGCTCAGCGGCTCCGGATCCATCTGAGGGAATATTTTCCGAGTGTCCAATACCCTTGAGTTTCCTGTGGCCTAGTCGGCTCCAAGTGGGAGTTGGAAGCGGCCTGCGGCTCTGAGGTAGCGGGCGTCGGGGGCTGCGAAAGCGCCTCACTGAGAACCGGCGACTGGCTTAGAAGAAGCCTCGCCAGTTTCGGACCTCGGATGCCTGTCCTTTTCCTTGCATTTCTTGTGAATTGCGGTAGTCGGATGGCTATCCGACGACATTGTGTAATTAAATCTTCGGCCAAAGTAATGAAAAGCGAAATTGTGCCGCCGCTTAATAGTGCGTTGGTTAAATCTAGCACAAAACTGGCAATTAGCAATGTCGTGATCAGGGCCCTAGGCAAGGAATACAATAAGAATGGAAGTCCTTATGAGGTATTTGCTTCCCACAAGAAATATAATTATTAACTTTTTCTGACATCGGTCTGGAGCAAGAAAAAGTTTCAACGGGTGCCAGCTTTAAATGAAGACTTCTGATCTGAAATTCGAACACGAAAATCTCAGGAGTCGGCCGACCAGCACTTCCGAACTGCTTTTGCTTCGGGCATCGCACGGCAAGAAAGACTGAAGAAAATGGCGTCGGCTGCATCTTTTATACCCCTGGCGCACTGATGTCAGGGAAGAAGCGTCTGCAACCGACGCCGGACTAAGACTTTGGAATTTAGGCCGACTGCGGGTAGCCTGCCAGCAGGATAACCCAAGTGTAATGACTGCAAAAGTGAAACACGAACATCTTCAGCAAATGGTAGGGGAATGGATTGTAGAACTATAGGCACGCAGGATGAAAACAAGAATACAGAGAAGACAGTCACCTTTAGCAGCAAATGGGGGAATTCAGAAGATGATGAAAACTGAGATTGAAGGAAAAATAGTGAAATACTTTAACAGCTTAGGGGTGATTGAGAAGAAAGGAAGTCTATATGAGGAGGTCAAAGTTGGAATTAGATTGGCTGAATTGGCACAGAGTATCAGGCGTAGTGTGTGACAGAAGAATGCCAAAGAATCTGAAAAGTAAAGTATACAAAATAGTGATGTGTACAACAATACTGTATGGTACATGTCGCTCATCTTATTTCCCCATTAAAGATTAACAGGCAGGATGGTTCATTTATATGAAAAACCACCAAACAAGTATAAAAACACACCAGACTACAAAGCCAGCTAAAAAGATGCCACCAATCTTGTGTTAAATAGTTTATTCACACTGAATAACACTCTGGCACCTCGGCAAAGCCTTCCTGGTAACTCCAGGAAGGCTGTGCCGAGGTGCCAGAGTGTTATTCATTTTAAATACAGTATTTAGTACAAGATTGGTGGCATCTTTTTCGCTGGCTTTGTAGTTCATTTATAAGCTTTATTACACAGAAACGCATCAGGATGGATAGAAGCAGTACAAACTCTAAACTGGTTAACTGACAGAAAACACAAACATACATACTTACATCTCAACAGCTAACTACAAAATAGCAGTCAGGCTCGCACGTGCTCAGTATTTGCACACTTGTGCAAGCCTCTAGACAGCTTCTTAAAGGTATAAATTACCACAATATAATGACATTTGAAAAGAAACATGCAGTGGTATAGACCATAAGAAAAACACAACACTCATGTCCTTACGTTCACGTTGCCATGTATCTGGAACAAAGTCGGGAAAAGTAACCTGATCTAGTGATACAGTAATTAGAATTTTGTTTAGCAACAGGGACCGTCATTTGTGAACAAGTTTGCTTCAGGAGTTTCAGGATTCTTCTCAGGAACAGTGAATTTACTGGAACGTCCTCTAGAAATTTAACACTGGATAACTCGCTCTGAGATATACAGTCTTTCTCGCAGTATGATACTGCAATACAGGCTCGGACACTGAGATCAAATGTTTCAGATTCTGCCTAAATTCTGCTCCCTGGGATTCCACATTGTACAATCTCGGCTCTGCACATGCACTTTTCACACCAATCCGATCAAAACCTTTGGACGTACCTTCTCGTAATGGATTGAGCAGTTTTGCTTGACTTATAACAGGACTTCTGGGATAAGTGCTTCTTTAACAGTTGGGCTTTCACTGACCTGTTGTTCCTGACACATGGAACCAACAATAAACTACCAATTGGTAGTGTGGTTCTGGTTTGTCTCAACAGAACTCACTGTGCAAGTGAACCAATATATTTATCACAAGGAACATTTTTGAGATTCAAGACATTCAAGAAAACATCAGTATTGACTCGTTTTGACTTCTCTAGTAATTATTTCGAACTTTGAACTGCTCGTTCTGCTAAACCACCTGACTGCGGGTACTCAGGACTACTGGTGACATGAGCAAAGTCCCTCTCTTCAGCAAATCTTTTGAACTGCTGGCTTGTAAACCAAGTACCATTGTCAGAAATAACTTTGCGCTGACTCGACCATGGTAATTCAGGAATCTGGTTTAGCTGAAGTGGTTCTTTCTGCTCATGTGACTTAGTACTATTACATACAGAACAAGATAACAGTACTCTCTCAATATCCTATGACATAGAAGGCCAAAATAGTAGATCTCTCGCCCTTCTTTTAGCAGAATCAGTTCCTGGGTGGCCACGATGCAAGATGGTAATGTACTCTTTTGCAAGGACTTTGGAACGATCACTGTTGGACCTTTCATGACAATATCATTGTCAAACAGAATCTCATCTCTGTAAGGAAAATAAGGTTGCACGTCTACTGGTAAGATTGCTTTGATGGCCATCCTCGACTGATGAAGTGGCTGAGCTTCAAAAGAACACATCTGAGGCTGTATGACTTCTAAACCCATCAAGACGTGCGGAAGAAAAATTTCTCACTTCCATGACTTCAAAATCAAGTTTCGCATTTTCATGCTGTTCGGTGGTATTTCTGGGTGATCTGGACAATGTATCAGCAAGATAAAGAAGTTTGCCTTTCATGTACACAAGAATGAAATTCTACTTTTGCAATTTCAACATCATGTGTTGCAATCTGGCAAGAGCTGTGTGCATAGGCTTTCTCAAAATAGTGACTAGAGGATGTTCATCGTGCATACAGCTGCAGTAATCACAGATGGGTTCTCTGCCGTCAGGCGGGTCCTCGGTCGGCCGAATTCCAAAGTCTAGGTCTGGCGTCGGTTGTTGTCGCTCTCTCTCCTGACGTCAGTGAGGCAGGGGTATACAAGACACAGCCGACGCCATTTTCTACAGTCTTTTTTGCCGTGCGGTGCCCGAAGCAAAAGCAGTTCGCAAGTGCCGGTCGGCCAGCTCCTGAATTTACGAAAAATTGGAAACCGAAGTCTTCATTAAAGCTAAGTACCCCATTGGGGAAACTTTTCTTGCCTCAGACCGATGTCAGAAAAAGTTAACAATTGTATTTCTTGTGGGAAGCAAATACCGCATAAGGATTTCCATTCCCTCTGCATACCTCGTTTAGGCCCACACCACGACGTCTCGGGCTGTCGCTTTTGCGCTACTTTCAATAAACGCACTATTAAGCATCGGGCGGAGTTCGCCCAACACTTTTTTGGTAAAGCCTTTAATTATAAAATGTCGTCGGAGACTCCGACTACCATTTTGTCCCAAAAACTGAAGGACAAGGACCGACACGCGAGGTCCGCGGTTCCCACCGACACCACGCCAAAACCGGCTACACGTGGTCCGGTTCTCAGCGAGACGCCTATGCAGTCCCTGACTACCGACGACACTTCTTTGGCGGTGTCTTCTGTAACCGAGACCGCAGGTACCTCGGCCCTTACCCAGACTACAACCACCGAAGCCACTGTGAGTGTTGAGCCTCCTAATGTGGACAGGTCCACTTCCACCCATGGTGTCTTTAGACCCTCATCTTCCTTTTCCATTAAGGCCTTTACTAAATCCAAATCAGCCAGGCATCCCAAGAGGCCTGTTGCTCAGGGCCCATCTCCAGGCCCCATGCCTAAAAAGCAAATGCTTAAAATGGCTGAGGATTTAATTACTCTTATCAGGGGTTCCCAACCCCCTCCAGACAAGAGACCCAGAGTGGAGGAAGATTCTCCCTCTTCTGATCAGGGCTCCATTTTTTCAGAACATTCTGATGTAGAGGAGCACTCTTACTCCCCTTTTGAAGATTCTGATGCAGAGCAGTCCATTCCTTCAGTATCTCCTCCTGAGGATTTTTCCTTTGGGGAAACCTTGCACACTTTGAGGGAACACTTCCATTGGGAAGGCCAAGACTTTTCTGATTCCAAGAAAAGACTTAGGGAATTTCTTTTGTTACCTCAACACAGACCTCTGGCGATACCTCCTGTCTTGGACATACTTGATGATGTTTATTCGGAGGATTGCCTTAATCCGGATTCCCTGCCTCCTGCCCCAGTCAAGCCTGATAGGTACTACAGAGTTCCTAACTCTCACCAATTTCTCTACAAAGGCCACAATGCTGACCCTGAGACCATTACTCAAGGCCCCAAGGGAATGAAGGCCTCTACTGCTAAGAATCCACTACCTTCCGAAACAGAGTCAAGATCCTTAGAAAGGTGGGGGGAAAAAAAAAGGTATATACCTCGGCCACCGTAGCCATGAGGGCCTTAAATTGTCAGTTTCATATGCTTAAATATCAGTAGTTTCTGTTATCACAATTAAGAAATAAAATGTCTCAACCTGAGCAACCAGATTTGAAGGAGTTGCAGGATATGATGCATAGTGCAGAACAAGTGGGTAAACACACCTTACAATGTGGCTATGATGCCCTAGAGGCCTCAAGTAGAGCTGCTGTTACAGGATCAGTCATTCATAGACATGCCTGGCTTAGGGAACAAAGCTTGCCTGATCATGTGAAAGCTAAACTTCTAGATGCTTCATTACAAAAGGATGTGCTGTTTGGTACTAATGCTGAGGAGATATTACGGAAAATGGAAGAAAAAGCCAAATCTATGCAAACTGTCAAAGCTTTTCTACAGGTTCAACCACCACGTTTTAGCAGAAATTGGCCTTCAAAAAACTGGTCCTTTCGAGCCACGGACAAGCCCCAAAGAGGTAGATACAGACGCACAAGGGGCAGAGGACAATCACAAGGATCATATAGAGGCAGGCAATGGCAAACTCCAGCACCAAGAGGTGGCGAAGACAGTGCACAACAATACAGGAAACAAACCCAATGACTCCCTCCTTTCCATGCCAAGCAAGTCTCAGCTGGCAGCACCCTTGGGAGGAAAGCTGACATTATTTACAAGAAATGGGCATATTGTCACAACAGACAAATGGGTCCTGGACGTTATAAACAGAGGCTACAGATTTCATTTCCACACTCTTCCAAAAATGAGATGCATGCCAAACCTGCCACACAATCAAAGGGCAGAGGCACAACTACAAATTTCAAAGCTCATAGACATGAGAGCTATTCAAGAGGTACCTACTCACGAACAAGGTCAAGGTTTTTATTCCAGACTATTTCTGGTACCAAGGAAAGGAACCGACTGGAGACCCATTTTGGACTTATCCATCCTAAACACATTCTTGCTCGTACCAAAGTTCAAGATGCTCACATTACAGCAGCTTCTTCCCATGCTGGGCAAGGAGTTTTGGCTGGTAACATTGGACCTCAAGGAGGCATACCTGCATGTCCCAATCAGACAAAGTTGCAGAAGATACCTCAGATTTCTTGCAGGTTCAATCCACTATCAATTCTCTGCATTGCCCTTTGGCTTATCTACTGCGCCCAGAGTATTCACGAAATGCCTGGCATCAGTAATTGCCTACTGCAGACTTCAAGGGATACAAATTTACCCTTATTTGGACGACTGCCTGATCCAAGCAGACAGCAAGAACATACTTCTGGAACATCTGGTTTATGTAACACGGTTACTGCATTCTCTGGGATACACAATCAACAAAGAGAAATCCAGGCTAACACCATCTCAGAAAATAACTTTCCTGGGTGCCAAGTTGGACACAAACACCCAGATGGCCTATCTTACGCCAGAAAAACAGGGGCAACTAACTCAGTACTTCAAAATACTAGTAAAATGTACCAGGCTTACTGCAAGGAAAATCCTGCAGGCTCTGGGCTTCATGGCATCTTGCATTCTTTTAATCCCATGTGCAAAGTTGCATATGAGGAAACTTCAATGGTACCTAAAAAACCTATGGTCTCAACACAGCCGCAGTTTGGAAAAGTACAGTTTTGTACCTACCATAAATGTAGATGTTCGAGTGCTAATACAGCTGCAGTAATCACAGATGGGTTTTCAGCCGTCAGGCGGTCCCTCGGTCGGCCGAATTCCAAAGTCTTGGTCCGGCGTCGGTGGTCGTCGCTTACTCTTCTGACATCAGGAAGGCCAGAGTATATAAGACACAGCCGACACCATGTTCTTCAGTCTTTCTTGCCCCAGATGTCAGATGCCCCCAAAAGGAAGGCAATACATAAATAAAGCTTTTTGTACATGTGAAAGAATGCAATGTAATGCAAAATCAGTGTAAGCAAGCAAATAAAACATAGCAGGATAACCCAATCAAGTGGTATGTGGGGAAGGAGGGAGGGAAACCTGTACTGCAGCTGTATTAGCACTCGAACATCTACATTTATGGTAGGTACAAAACTGTACTATGTTCATCATGCATACAGCTGCAGTAATCACAGATGGGTAGAGTCCCATAGCTATGCATAGGGTGGTAGGTACTATGAGGAACTGGGTTGAGCCAGAATGCCCTGCAAAACAGCAGTGGCAAAGCCTGCTCTTGTTTTGGAATACAAGGGCAGGTGGTAGTGTTTTGAGAAGGTATGCACAGAACTCCAAGTGGCTGCCTCCAAAATATCTTTAGTAGGAACACCTCTGAGGAAGGCTGTAGAGGTGGCTGTGGCCCTGGTGGAGTGAGATCTGATACCAGTAGGGACAGATTTCCCATGATAGGAATAACAAAACCTTATGCAGTGGCCAATCCACTTTGAAATGGTCTGTTTTGTAACTGGTTTCCCTTGAGCCCCTACAGCATAGGACACAAAAAGTTGTTCTGATTTCCTGAAGGGCTTTGTTCTGTCCAAATAATAACGTAGCTGCCTATGAATGTCTAAAGAGTGTAGTAGCCTTTCCCCTTTGTTCTGAGGGCTAGGATGAAAGGTAGGTAAGTGTATGGCTTGATTTAAGGCTACCTTGGATACCACTTTTGGCATAAAAGATGGGTTGGTGAAGGAAACCCTGTCCTGATGGAAGATGAGGAAGGGCGGCACCGCCATGAGGGCCTGTAATTCAGAAACCCTACGAGCTGAAGTGATGGCCAGAAGGAAACTTGTTTTCCAGGACAAATATTGCAAATCTGTTGAGGCAGCAGGTTCAAAAGGAGGCAATGTTAATTTTTCTAGTAAGTAATTAAGGTCCCAGGCTGGTATTGGTTGCTTCCTTGGAGGTCTTATATTCTTAGCCCCTCTGAGGAACTGTCGTAGGAGTGGGTGAGAGAATAAATTAGGATCCGTGTTGAATTCTGCAGAAATGGCTGAGGCATGTATTTTTATGGAAGAAAATGAAAGTCCACTGTTCAGCAGTTCAGCCAGGTACTGTAAAACCTGAGGCAAGTTCAATTTCCTAGGGTCCTGGCCTCTTTTCTCATTCCAACAGCAAAACCGCTTCCATTTGGCGGAGTAAGCCTTTCTAGTAGATGGTCTTCTGGCTTCCAAAATGAGATCCTGCACCTCCTTGGAGAGTAGGGTCTGTTGTGGTATTAAGGAATTTTCCATGCAGCGAGGTTGAGTGTTTTCAGCTGACTGTGAAGAGTTTTGTATCTGTTCTGAGTCAGCAGAAGAGGTATTAGAGGCAGGGACCAGGGAGGAGTATGTGTTAGGCTCCTCAGGAGGTG
>NC_056730.1:410427612-410522032 GCF_019279795.1 Protopterus annectens | reverse complement strand
TTGGTGCTTTTAATCTAAAACTGGTGACTTTTGGAGAAAAGGGGTGCATTGCACTTAATAAATAATGACAATGAGTAGAGTTATAGACATATTTTATGTTAGAAGATGCATGATAATTCACATTCTCTTATTCAAAGGTTCCTACATAAGTACTAGTCTAGCTGCCCTTGCGGGCCATTTTAGCCTAGGCAATTTCCCGTTTTGTGCTAGAAATAACCTAACTAGTGCCAAAATCATGGAATGAAACTTAAATACTAAAAATTAATTATCATATCCTTTGGGAAGTCATTTACCCCTGGGAACTATCACATTTACAATATGCCCCTAAGAGCTGACCCAGTTGTTCAGGATTTGAGATCTAATGTGGACAGTGACCTGTGTACATTGGTGTAAGAAAGTCCTTCCATATTGCATAGCTTATAAACAAAGGAAGAAAGGGATTGCATCTAGATCTAGGGATGTCATTGTCCCCCTTTAATCAGTCCACATTAGGCCATTCGTTGACTATAAGGCTTCTTTTGTCCTGTATCTGTCCAGACACATGCAAGAACTAAAATGCCAAAGAGGTGCCTTACTAAAAGAATACAAGGCCTAAACAACATGTCTTATGTGGACCGACACATAGTCTTGTCACTATAATTGGTATCCTACAGACTGCTAAGAGGTGACCTGTGTCTGGCATACAAGACAACCTCCTACCCAATACTGATGGATTTACTACACATAAGCAAGTGAAATGGAATCAAAAATACTCAGTCTGCACCATCAAGAGAATGGGTTTTAGGGATAGGTATATCTCACTGAGGATACCACTGCTGTGGAAAAGATGCCTTATCTGGTTATATACGATCAGCTGTACCTGACCGGATTAAAACCAGGTCTTACTGAAAGAACAAGCCACCCTGGTGAATCCCTAGTATAAATAGGCTATACAACAAGAGAACGAAACTAATGTCCAAGAACAAAAGACAACTGGCTCAGCAGAGAAAGAAATCCCTCTCTAGCAAAGAAAAAAAAAATAGAGATCTTGTCAAGTCCCTCAAAGCTAATTACATAGTAAAAATAACCTTCCTAGCTAAGGATAACCACAAGACGTTCTTTAAATATGTCCAAAATCTAAAAGGGAATATCCAGCTATGCACTGAACTGGTTGTGAATGGCACCACTTATACTCAATCAAAGGTTATAGCCAACCTACTAAGTAACAGATTTGTAGCAAACGTCAGCCCCTGTCCCTTCAATTCATCCCCCAAAGTATAGCTGCCACCATTTCTCAGTCTATTATGTCAAGAGAGCAGGTCATCTTGGCTCTTTCCAAGGCCAGAAACATAGCATCAATGGGACCAGACAACATCCCTGGTTGCCTTTTAAACAACTTAAAACATGATCTAGCAGACCCACTTAGATCCCTGTTTAACCACTGCCTGCAAACTGGCTATGTTCCAGTGGAATGGATGACAGCAACAGTAATCCTTCTGCACAAAGGGGGACCACCAACTGACCATGGGAATTATAGGCCCATAAGCGCGACTATCCTCATCTGCAAGGCCATGAAAAGAAGCATTATGGACCTTATTAATAAGGACATAGGTAATCTCCAACCTCTGGACCCAACCCAGTTCAGGTTCATTAAAGGAGATTCAAGCCTGTTAAACATGGTTGACTTCTTAGAGAAAGTGACGAAGGCCATGGAAGAGGGAAAGATAGTGCACACCGCCTATCTTCACCTAGCCAAGACATTTGCCACAACTCCCCACTCAGGTATTATAGAGAAATTCTCCCAGTAAGGAACTGATCCCTACATTAGCAAATGGGTAGCTAACTGGATGATCAACAGGGCACATACTATCAAGTGGGTGACATCACCTCTAGCAAAAGACCAGTCACTAGTGGCGTACCACAGGGTTCTGTGCTGGGCCCCTTACTGTTCAGAATTTATTTCTCAGAGGTCCAGAGAAATTTGGACAGCCTGTGGCTAACCAAGTTCGCTGATGATTGCAAATTCAGAACAATCATTGAGTCCTCCAACGATGTTAATATACAGCAGACAGGGTTAACGCAGACAAATGATTGGTGCCCATGCCACGGATTAAAGTTAAATACAAAAAATAAATGCATTATTATTTCCTTTGAGAAAACCAGCATCCCTGCTAATTATGTTATAGTTAGCACCGCTGTAAGTGTAGACCCAGTGGTATGTGATCGGGGTACTCAGATTGTTAGCAATTTGAACTTTGACCACCACTTATCCACAGTAGTAAGGAAATCCTTCTATTTGGCATATCCTATAAGTAAAGGCATCGCATTTAGATCTAAGAATGTTATAATTCCATTATATTCGGCCCTCAGCATACCAATAATTGAGTAGAATGCTCTCTTTTGCATGTACCTCACCTGGCACCTCAACAGTTGGAGAGATCACAGAGGTTTCTCTCCAAAAAACTACAGGGTACAGAAAACAAGTCTTACATGGATAGACTAAAAGCCCTGTCACTGTATTCTATCTCCTACAGGTTGCTAAGGGGACACCTGTGGCTGGCTTAGGGGGAAGTCTCTGACACAGCCCTGATGGAAATGCTTCACATTCATAAATCGAACTGAATAAGGGTCACTCTCTCCAGGGATCTTATCTTAGCCTCTGACCTGAATAGGTCATGCTGGAGAGATAGCTACATTTCCCAGAGACTGCCACTTCTCTGGAACAAGCTTACAATTCACGTGAAACAGGGCATCTCCCTCATCCTCTTCAAACGCAGCCTAGATCAATGGATGTGTGACTGCAAACTCACTCACGTGGTGGCACCCATATCCTCCTGGATAGAAGATGTTGGCATTAACTACAATTGGGGCAACTCAGGATAAATATGGCTGAGTTTGTAAAGGCTCTAGGGCCATTAGCCTTGTAAACTTCTGTGAATCTATGAACTTAATACCTCTTCTGTGCATCAACAGAATGGTTTGGAGGGACAGGAATATCTCACAGAAGATGGCTCTGCTGCGGATCAGACTCCCCATCTACATAAAAGAAAGTTCCTCCCTGTCCATATTCAAGTGCATCTTGATCTATGGACTGAAAACAGAAAATTTTACTCAGCACTGCTTCCTGTACTACTAATGGACAGTGGCAGCTCCTAAATGCTTTATGCCATGCATGGTTCTCCTCAGATTATCTGTGGTATGATCCCAGTTATTCTCAGTAGGGGTAATATACAAGTATCAGTCATGGAATGGATAATGCCAATCTCTAACCAAATAGGATAGGTTAACTAAAGCACTAAACAGGAAATTGGCTAGGTGTAAAACTGCCCATAAAGGCAGTTAGCATAGTATTTACCTCCTAATCTGTAAGTTAACTCAAATAGTTGCACAGAAAAAAAATATTTGTTTAATATCATATTAAGGTATTTCAGATACAACAGAAATTGTACAAACTCCTTTAAAGTGAAATTTTATTTTTTGGTAGGAAAGTGAAGTCCAGTCCTTTGTACTGGTTGCTGCTATGGTTTGTACTGCAAAATTACACATTCCCTTTTCTGGGCATCTGAAAAGGTTGCACCCGTAGCTTAAAATGACTTGTCTCCTGCAAAGCTACATTTAAATTTTAAAATATCCCTCCTAATTTGCTTAGTGTCATCACCCGTTTAATGAAATGCGACTAAGTTTTTATCAGTAATCCCCTTCTCAAAGGTCCAAAATCCAGCTGTTACTCTGGTAAATATCTCCATCTGCTAATCAAGGTGAGATTAGATTTTGAAACGCCAAGGATGAAAGAATTCTTCATAACTAGTAATGTCTGTTTCTCTTTTTTTTTCTCTTGCAGCTGAGAGCAGCCCCTCAATACAGAGTGAAATCATGTCTTTTACTGCAAGTTACATCTGGCCGAATATTGCTGGAGGAGTCAGATGGATGTTTGGTTATCTGGGACAAAAGTTTGTTCGTGAAGTTGAACGTCCAGCTTTGGCTATTGCAAGAAGTTGGGCCCGTAAGCTGCTTCATAAACTAGGCTGATTCGTCGTAGACGTCCACTCAAAGTTTTAGCCATTTTAAAAGATCTGCCCCGTACAATGGTTTGTCATTTAGGCCATGTGTTGGTTCAACGTACAACTCCTCCCACAGTTAAACGCGCGCCTTCTTCTTTTGTTCACACCCGTTCTCAAAATGGTTGTGTGCCTGCTCGTCGACATACACCTTCTCGCACAGCTCAACAGACATCTTGTGAGGGTCAGTCCAAACCTCCTTGCATGAGCCAATGCAAGCCTCCATGTCAATACAAGCAGGAACGTATGGGTCAAATCAGGCCTTCTTGCTTGAGTCAAGTCAGACGTCCTCCCGTGGCTCAGGTCAGACATCCTCGTGTGGGTCAAGTCAGACGTCCTCGTATGGGTCAAGTCAGACGTCCTCGTGTGGGTCAAGTCAGACGTTCTCTCATGAGTGTACGCAGGCCTCCTCACATGGGTCTATGCAGGCCTCCTCATGTGGGTGTACGCAGGCCTCTTCGCATTGGTCTACGCAGGCCTCCTCACGTGGGTCTACACAAGAGCCCTCGTGTGAGTTGTTAAGGCTGCCAGCCCAGCGAGATAGAATTTTGTAAATAATCCTATGTCATTTGTAAATATTAATATAATTTGTATTCTTGTCTTGTACATGTAAGAAAACTGTATTATGTGCTGAGCTTCAAAAATGTAACCACAGTGCACCCTGCTGGAAAAGAGCAGAAATGTGTATAAACTATATTCCATTGTAAATGTATGTTTTCATAGTAGAAGTTGGAATATACATAGTTAACATGCAAAACTAAATAAAGTATTTAAGACACTTGTGTTTTATGGTTATTCAGTGTGAAGAACTGCTTATCCATGAAAGCTCTTACTGTGTTTAATAATTTTTTATTTTTAGTTCAGCTGTGCTGGTTGCCCTTCTATTTTATGTTTCATGTTCGGATTTTGTGTTGAACGATCTTTGATTGCGGTGGATACTTTACATTATTTAGTTATTGAAATTTACCCAGAAGTACTGGTCCATTGGATTTCTCTGCTAAGTTTCTGTTATCACACTAGGATAGCTAGAATTAAGCTGTTACTCAATGTGCAGCCATCTTGAAAGACGGCATAGACTTCATAGGTTTGGCAACAACCCTTTATATTTTCTGTTGCCCAAGTCGTGGTGCTAAAAGTTTTTGTGTTTTGGACATATTATCAAAAACAGTTGCTTAACAGTAGTCTTTCTAAACTCATGCATATTATCTACCTACTCCCTTATTTTCTCTTTAGCACTCTGCATTTGCACCTCTACTTGTTCTGTGAGATCCCCCTTATTCTGCAATACTTCAATCTTTGTCAGCCCTTCCAAATGATTCTTAATTTTAACCACATCTCTTTTTCATTGATTTCAAACCTATTTTTAAACTTCACTTTCGTTTTATCCCACTCACTAGATATAATTTCTGGAGAAATTTCTATCTTCCCTAATAACTCTTGAATATCCATGTCAATGCAAGCAGCAATGTATGGGTCAAGTCAAGCCTCCTCGCATCAGTCAACGTAATCTGTCATATATGGGTCAAGTCAGGCCTCCTCGCATCAGTCAACGTAATCCGTCACATATGGGTCAAGTCAGGCCTCCTCGCATCAGTCAACGTAATCCGTCACATATGGGTCGAGTCAGGCCTCTTCGCGTGGGACAACGCAAGCGCCTTTATGTGAGTCAATGCAGACCTTCTCGCATGTCTGCAGAACTGCATCCTCCCACCTCTTCTAAGGTGCGAGTTGGCACATTTTGTTAATGAGACGTTCGGTGTGCATGGAAGGCTAATGCTATATAACTTTTCAATAAATGCATATAACATACCAGGTTTCATTTTGTGTTTGCATTTTAAATCAGTTTTTAACTAACCACTGTGCAAGGACTATAAACTTAATGAATCAAAACACACTTTTCGCAATGAAGCTTTAGACATTAAAAAGAAACAAACACATTTCTAACAAAATTCATTCCAGGAACATAAATCATCACATCAGGCCAAAAATATGATTCTAAAAAAATATATATATTAGCAGTTTCATCTAACAGATAAACAACTTTTTCAGATGATGTGAAAAACAACATTGTTAATATCACTAAAATGAATATCACTAAAATGAACTATTGTCTCAGCAAAAACATCTTCAAAGGCTCTAAGATATTAGAAAAATATTCCTTAAATACCTGCAATCTAAAGTAATCAATCAGTCAGCACAATAACTACATTATTCAATTAAAAAAGTGCAAGCCTGCAAATAAAAAAAAATAAATGCATCTGAAATATAACTATTATTCTATATGCACATTATAAGTACTTCATTAACAGTTTATTGTTTAAGACTTTGGGTTGGAGCATATTAAAGACACAAATTAGCCAGTCATCCTTTTAAATAAAATTTCTCAAACATCCAAGAAAAAGTCAGGATGTTGACACACATCCATCATAAAAAGAAAAGAAACATTAAATCTCCTGGATCCTGTTTGTGTTTCTCAAAGAAATGTGAAGCTATTGTACCTGTTAAGAAAGCAATCCTAATATCCCTAGTGTGTTCTTATATTCTTATTCTGAATTATCTGGTGATCTGACTTATTTAGTATTTATTACAAGAACATCTTGGGCCATAAACAACTGTCTCTTTTTAATACCTTTATTGAATTAGAAATTTAAACACAGGCAAACATTCATTAACAGAAAAGGAAAAAAAACATATAAACCTTTTTATCCATTTACATACATTATAAATTACATATCTTTCCTTTGTATTTATCATCAGTCCAACATTAGATAAATTGTTAAATTCATGCCTTCCTTTAAACCTCACTCACCATCTTCCAGAACATTATTCTACGTGTTTTGTTTCTACAGTTTCCATTTATTTCTGTCTAGTTTGCTTCTTCCCTTTTCTAGAGATCTCTCTTCCAGTTCTTTAATCTCTTTTATAATATGCAGTACTTGAAATACAGTTGCTTCAGACTTGGATTTCCATTTTCTAGTAATTCTTTTTTAGCAAACAACATAATTAAACCTAATAAGACCTTACTATGTCTAGGCAATTCAGATCCTGCGTCCAAGCTAAAACTGATACCCTTTGTTACAGCCATTTGATCGCCCAATATTTCTGACAAGATTACTCTGTGTGAAATTTTAATAATCTGCAACTCATTACACTCTCAAAACACGTTCTCAGTTACCTCCTTCTTCCCCATTACACCTCCAGCATTCATCTACCTGAGGATAAATTATTTGAAATCTGCTTGTGGTATAAATACTTTGCAATGTCAGTGGCACAACAGGTAGCAGACTCACCTTTGATGTAAAAGGCTGCAGGTTCTATTCCCACATCAGGTAAATGGATTGCTGACACTGCAGTGCAGCATGGGGGAAGGGGGTGCTGCACTCCTGAGTGTACCATCCTTAAGATGATATTAAACCAAGGCCACATCTGCTTGAGTTGGTGGTAGCTAAGGTGGATGTAAAAGATCCCATGACACCCTTCAAAAAGAGAAGTGGAAGATCCCGATGCCCTGGCCGAATTTCCCCTAGTAGTATAAATGTTACTTCAGATTTCCCCTAAAAGGGGCTACTAGCTCAGTGGGACTAATCCAATGAACAAAGGATAAATAAAATAAAAATACCTATGCAGATATTTCCAAGCAATGATCCTAAACCTTCTGGACTTTGTTGCATACTTAGAAGCCATGCATATGTCCTTTCCTTGTTTTCTTGTAAATTGCTTTTCCAATCTCTCTTCCCAGTCTTTTCTAACCTCTTCTGATTGATTCTTGTAATTATCGAGTAATATTTTATATTCTCTACTAATCATCCCCCATTTCACAGCAACTTCTTAGCTAGATTCAGCTAAAGACCCCACCAGAGCAGCTCTTTCACTTAAGATTCCCTTAGGTCTTTCTCTTTCCCTGTCACTGAAATCAATTCATGGTAGGGAAGGTAGTGTATAGCCTGCAGTTCAAATGTTTGCTTGGCCACACTCCTCTCCATTACCTTTCCCACTCTAATTATTTGCTCCTAATATGTTAGTTTCTTGACCAGTTTTCTCCAATAAATTCCTGCCCTCTCTTGCCAATTTTCTGTACCTACTTGCAGTCATCCCTATTGGCAAAATCTCCTCTCCTTATTCTCATGTTGGCTTCCCTTGTTGCCTGGCATGGAATACTTCTAACACCATCTGATATACAAAGCTGATATAGGTATATTTTTTGCACTTGCTATAACTGTTTCAGTGATATTTAATAATTCTTTGCTTAGTGTTTCAAAGTTTGTGTGTTAAACTGGTTTCTGACTTTCTGGCTGGCTCTATTTGATTTTCCCTCACACCTGCGCCATTGCTGCTGTGTTCTTATAACGTGGTAGCTTTTGCTTTGTCCGCCTTTCAGTGAGACTGGGAAGGCCCACCCTCTTGGCTCTTAGCCTTGAATTATAGGTTCATAGCTGTTTACTAAGCTAACAACCACAGGGGTCTTTTTATGCCTAGCCATGCATCCCAAATCTCTGACAAGTTCTGATACCCTTGATAAGTGTAAGCATGGGCCTGGGAGATGAACCATTTACAGGTTACCTGTTTGCATCAGAAACAGAGGTGCCAAACCAGGGATGAATTTCTGGTTTCCCATCCAATTGTCCAAGTTGCACTTGAATTGGCTTAGGGAGGAACTTTGCTTCACAAGGATGGGGAGCTTGTTCCATAGATGGGGTAGTCTCTGGGATACATACCTGTTTCTCCAGCAGGTCCTATTTATATCACAGGCAGGGTTTAAGTCTTTAGAACAGGTAATTCTGGTACTGTTTGTTTTGTGGATATGCAGGAGGTCCATCAGAGTGGGGTCTGACAATGCCCTGTATGCCAGGCATAGATCTCCCCTCAAAAGCCTGTAGGAGACAGAATACAGGGATAGGGCCTTGAGGCGGTCAGCATAGGACATATTACTTACACCCTGTATTCTTTTAGTGAGGAACCTCTGTGTACTTTCCAGTTGTTAGATATGCCTGGTTAGGTACATATCTTCTGTTTCCAACCTTTCTACTTGACAAAAACAATTTACACTCTATTCAGCTGCTTTTACTGTACTTTACTGTAATTATATTGTGCCTTTTCCAATTTTAATGCTTTATTTTGCCTTTGCTGCTGTTCTTAAAAGTGTTCAATTGCTTTTATACTGCCTCTTTTATTACTGCTTGTTAGTAGCCTGATTACTTTGAGAACATTGCTCTACTGAATTGCTGTTGTGACTGTGATTTTAGGCACTTCAAATTTCAAATACCTCTGTACTTAGCATAGGCTTGATTCAGTCTTAAGGAATCTAGACTGCTTTGTATCACTTTAGCACTAAAACCAATGCTTCACTGAGATACCGAAAGATCTGAGGCATCTGTTGCTTCCAAGTACCTGTAAGTCCCTGTTTCTGCTTTTATATTGCACTCTTAAGTATTTGCACTCTACTGTCTGAATTGTCATAATACTTTTTGGCCACATTTTACTGCATACTGTACTAGTTCGGCTGTAGTATATCCCAGTTTCAGGTTTGCTGTTTCTGGCTCTGTTTTGTAACCTCTGAGCATCAAATTCAAGCTATCCTTGTTGGGGAAGGCCTTTCTGCACCCTTGTGGGAGGAGAGTGCTGTCTGGGTCCCATCTAATTGAGGGTGATTGGACTAGAGCTTAGTTTATCCTTATTTGCCAGTTTGAGCTAAAAGAGTTATTTCCATCCTTATTTGCTAGTTTGAGTTAAAAGGGTTTTTTTTTGGTTTATATAAGCCACACATGTGCCCTTCTTGCTTGTAGTGCACCATCATGCACTGCCGCATGACGGTATTTGGTGGTTATAGTAGCAAATGTTTTGCTTGTTAAATTTTCCCTTAGCACCTTGCTTGTGGTCCTCCAGAAGTTTTTCATGGCTCAGCTCTACTGTCAGGTAGAACACTAAGCCTACCCTCAGAGATGCCAACACACTTCTCACCCACTAGCCATTCCTAAATGTGACCTCTCTTCCTGACCATATAACCGTATCTAACACTATGGAAGTACAATTTCCCACAGTTTCTCCAGCCAGCTTGGTTGACATGGGCATAATGATAAAGTGTAGTAACAGCCTCATGTTCACCGACAACCGTCTGCTCCTAGAACACACAAACTCAACATGTGAGAGATGCAACTATATTAAGAACCTTGAATCCATGCTCACACACCAGTCAGTACATTTGACAATGACCTGGTTTGTCAGCATGCACACCTCACCTACTACACCACCCAAACCCACATCCCATATACCTACATATGTGGAGGTCCTCACCAGAAACATATTTAAACACCAGAGACCTCCCAAACACAAACACAAGCATGCTACAAATAATACTAACTTTGCAGAACACAATACACATAATAGCTTACATACCAGTATCTTACCTGTCAAGCCCTTAAGGGAACCCACAAAACCCAAACATTTTAGTCATAGGTGATTCTGTCGTGAAACACACAGATGTCCCTTTCACCAGGCTGGACAAGGAGAGGGTCACGGTCAGTTGTCTGTCAGGTGCCAGGATCCGCCATATCACACATGCATTCAAGTTTCTCAACAACAGGTACTGTTATGACTCTGTCATAGTCCATGCTGGTGTGAACGACTGGAAATGTACATTTCTGGACTGGGTTCTGGCATGTAGCTCGCAAGACATTTCCCTACGAGCTACATCACCGAAACCAAATGGCTGTAGAGCAATACGGCTGAATAGCATAGCCGCTGCAGCTGTAACCTATGCACAGAAATATTTCCACTGGTGGCGATCCTTACAGACAGCAGCCCGGCTGTATTCTAGCAGGGAAACCGTACTAGATGTGTACCACGTTCCGTATTCTCTTGTAAGGAATGCATTTATTTTATTATAAATAAATAATAAAATAAATGCATTCCTTACAAGAGAATATGGAACGTGGTACACATCTAGTATGGCTGTCCCTGCTAGAATACAGCCAGGCTGCTGTCTGTAAGGATCGCCACCAGTGGAAATATTTCTGTGCATAGGTTACAGCTGCAGTGGCTATGCTATTCAGCTGTATTGCTCTATGGCAAAGTGCTGCTGCAGCCATTTTGTTTCAGCGATGTAGCTCACAGGGAAATGTCTTGTGAGCTACACGCCGGAACCCTTCTGGACTACATGAAGAGAGACATGATAGAGCTCTCGGACTGTGTGTCTCAGGCTGGTATGCCCTAGCCTTAAGCAGCATTTTACCTTCACCTAGGATGTTGCTTCAATACAAACAGAAAATGATTGACTTCAATAATTGGCTTAGTTTCTGGTGTCATTCCAAGGGGATACAGTATCTGTCACCCTGGGGTGACAATATCGACAGACCTCGAGGCTTTGCCAGAAATGGTCTTCATCTGTCAACCCCAGGATTTCGGCTACTGGTCAAGGCCCTTGCCACCCCCATAGTACCATTTTTATGCAGTGTCTCAAGGACAAAATTCCCAATGTAAAAACTCCATCTGAGAGCAAGCTCAAGGTTTTGCTGCTAAACACTAAAAGTCTTAACATGAAACTGCATTCACTAGAAGCAATCCTCACCTTGGAAGACACAGACATTTGTACAGTCACAGATACCTGGTTCAAGGTTGTGGAGAGCACCCCAGCCATATTGGGCTACACCTTCTTCCATAAGTTCAGACCACAAACTGGAGGCATGAAAACTAAAGGAGGCGATGGATCAATATTCATTAAAGATGAATACACCTCCAGATTGGTTAGACAGCATGATTCCTGGAGATAGTTCAGGTGCAATTATCTGTTGGTAGGACACCTATTCAAGTCATTGCCAACTACAGGACCCCCTCCATGAAACAGGACACCCACTCTAACTATTTGCATCTACTTGAGTGTATCAGTTTACATCCAAACATCATGGTTTTGGGCAACTTTAACTACTCATCATACCCCTCAACTGTACAGATTTTCACAGACTGTCCAGATTTGTGCCTCATATTTTTGGTCTCTTTTCATAAAACTGGTTTTCTGGCAAATTAGTGGCAAATCATTAAAGACTGAAGTTAGAAAATAATGAAAGACATTAAAGTTTCAGACTTCATACCCTTCAGAAAATTCATGGGAATGCAAAACCTTTTAGTCTATCACCTTTTAAAGTTTGTTACAGCAATATTAAAAATTATCCCAAGTTTTGGTCCTTTGTTCCACTTTTACTCATAGCTTTGTCCAGATTTCTTGCTCTAAGAGGTTGAGAGGTATGCTAAGCATCGACTGACTGCACTCATGTGGAAAATCACATGCCCAAAGGTTCCTTGACTTCATTAACTCCAGTGCCCTGGACAAGCTAGTTGAGACCCCCACAAGGGCTGCCAACATCCTGGATCTGGTGCTTACCAATATAGGGACCAATGTAGCACCCCCACTGTGAGGTCTTCCTTGGTGAGATCTGACCACAAATCAGTTTCATTCAAAGTTACTATCACACCTGACCCCCCCCCATTGTCCAGACTAAACTTAAAAAACTTCTCCAAATCAGATTATAACCTCTTATGGGATGGTATAAATAGCTTCACTGCACCTCCTCCCTCCGATGAGACTGGCAACTATGCCGAGTTCTACACAAATACTTTATACAAACACATGAACAACTGCATTGATGCGGCTGAACCTGATAGGACCAAAACGAGCTCCTTAAGGAAGAGTACACCTGTCTGGTGGACAACTGCCATTAACAGGCTTTACAATAAGAGGAAGAAATTGCTCCCTATGAGTAAGAAGGAGGGAGCCCCAAAATGAAAACACTCCCACCTCAGCTTAAACAAGCAAATGAGATTCTTTGTGAACCCTCCAAAGCTAGCTATGAGTCCAAATTAGCTTCCTCAACTAAGGACAAGCATAAGGCGTTCTTTACTTACATACATAACCTAAAAGGAAAGGCTCATATTTGTGCCGAGCTGGTAGTTAATGATACCACATGTACCAACCCTGTTAACATTGCTGACCTGTTAGCAGATAGGTTCTGTGAAAACTGCACTCCCCTTTCCCATCCACGCTTACCCCAAGGCATCCCTACCACCTGTCATCAACCCTGTATCTCTGAAGAGGAGGTTGTGAATGCCCTCTCTAAGGTCAAAAACACAGCATCCATGGGACCTGATAACATCCCAGGTTGTGTCCTACATGGGCTCAAACAAGAATTAGCAACACCATTGGGTGGTGTTTTCAATCATAGTCTAAGAACTGTCTTTGTCCCAGCTGAATGGAAAAAGGCCACCGTTATCCCATTGCACAATGGTGGTACTTCCACTGACCCTGAGAACTATATTCCTATTAGCCTGACTAGCCTTATCCGCAAGTGCATGGAGAGAATCATCAAAAAACTTATCAACAAAGACATCAGTAACCTCCAAACCCTTGACATTACTCAATTTGGATTTGTCAAAGGGAGATCATGCCTGTTAAACCTGGTGGACTTCTTTGAGACAGTCACCAAGGCCCTTAATGAGGGGAAATCTGTGCATACAGCCTACCTAGACTTAGCCAAGGCTTTTGACCCTATTCATCACTCAGGCATAATTGACAAACTCACCCATCTAGGTATTAACCCGTATATCATTAGATGGGTTGCTAACTGGTTCACTGATATAACCCATAAAGTCAAAATAGGGGAATTCACCTCCAACAGCAGACCTGTTAAAAGTGGTGTTCCACAGGGATCAGTCCTGGGACCTCTACTGTTTGGAATCTGTTTCTCTAAAGTGCAAGCTAAAACTAAAGGTCTGTGGATGACAAAGTTTGCTGATGACTTCAAACTGGGAGTTGTTGTAGAATCTCCAAACGATGTGAACATCCTACAAGAGGGTCTTACACAAACAATTGACTGGTGCCAAAGTCATAGCCTTAAACTCAATGCAAAAAAAATGTATTATCATCACTTTTCATAAGAGTGATGTTCCTGCTAACTACCACATCAATAACAACAGCCTAAGTAAATACACAGTGGTGAGAGCTGGGCACACAGGTTGAAAACAACCTTACCTTTGATCACCATGTCTCCATAGTGGTAAGAAAGGCATTCTATATTGCTCATCTCATAAGCAAAGGCTTTGCCTCCAGAAAAAAAAGAAGTTATAATGCCCCTGTACTCTTCCAACATCAGGCCAATAATTGAGTACAATGCCCCTTTGGGTATGCACCTTTCCAAGCACCTACAGCAACTGGAGACACAACAAAGGTTCCTCACAGGGAAAATTCAAGGTCTTTAGCATCTGCCCTATGAGGATCGTCTGAAATCAATGTCACATTATTCTGTTTCATACAGACAGCTCAAGAGGTGATCTCTGCCTTGTATCTAATGCAATCTTTGACCCTGCTTTATTGGAAATGCTGCATATCTGTAAGTCAAATGGTACATGCATTACTCGCTCTAAGGGCCTTAACCTGGAATGTGACATTAATAGAACCTCTTGGAGGGACAGATTTGTCTCTCAGAGGGTACCATACATTTGGAACAGACTACGCTTCATGCCAAGTACAGCACCCAACTGGCCCTTTTTAAAGGCAATCTGGACAATTGTATGGGTACCCGTTAGTTCACCCCAGGAGTTCCAGCTCTGTCCCTCTTGGACAGGGGTGACAGGTGCTGATCCTGGAAATAAGGGTAAAACTTGGTTAGGCATGTAAGGGCCCTAGGGTCATTAGCCTAGTAACCTCCTGTGATCCTATGAGTTTTGCAGTTTTATCACCTCATCTGAATATCTGTTTAATACTTCTTCCATTTTTTCCAGCATTTGGTTGTTTGAATTGATATACTAAATCAGTGTTTCATTTATTTTAATCAGGCCTGTGTGCAGTTTTCTTACCACTTTCCTCTAGGTTACTGGAAATCAAGTCTCAAGCTTGCACTGCTTTTTGCTGAACAGCTGCAGTACTTTTCCCAGTTAGTGTTTCTTCCTCACCTTTTATAGGTTCATAGGTTGGTACTAGGCTATCGGCCCTAGAGCCTATGCAAGCCTAGCCATAACAATTCCCTGGATATTTCTTCCCACAATATTTACTTCTCTGGACCCCTGTCTAGCAGGGCGACTGACATGATCCCCGGGGTGAATTTCCTATCTCCCATCCAATCATCAAGGTTCCTTTTGAAGAGGGCCAATGAGGCACTCTGCTTGACATGTATGGGCAGTCTATTCCAGAGTATGGGGAGTCTCTGGGTCAGGAACCTATCCCTCCAGCATGTTTTGTTCATTGTGATGACAAGGTTTAGATCCCTGGAGCGTGTGGCTCTGAGGGATTGGGATTTCTTTAAGTGGAGCATGTCCAACAGCTCAGGGTTTGACATGGCCTTGTATGTTAAGCAGAGATCGCCTCTGAGTAGACGATATGCCACAGAGTATAGCTGGAGTTTTTTTTAGTCGGTCAGCATAAGGCATCTGCTTTAGGCCTGTGATTTATTTAGTGAGGTATTTCTGTGGCCTTAACAGCTGTTGCAGATGTCTTGTGAGGTACATACCAAATGGGGCATTATACTCTATAATGGGTCTAATGAGGGATGAGTACAGTGGGACAATGACCTCCTTTTTTCTGGATGAAAAGCCCTTAGTGATGAGGTGTGCCACATAGATGGATTTCCTGACTGTTGTGGCGATGTGGTTATCGAAAGTGAGACCACTGTCCACCTGTGTCCCTAAGTCTCTTATCACACTTTAGATGTTTAGTGTCCTGCCACCTATGTGGTAATTCATGGGTACATGTTTTTTTCCAAAGGGGATAACTATACATTTCTTGGCATTAAGCTTGAGCCCATGGCTCTGGCACCAGGCATCTGTTTCTGTAAGGCCCTTTTGCAGAATATCCACATCATTTGGGGAATCAATAATGGCTCCCAGTTTGCAGTCATCTGCGAACTTTGTTAGCCAGAGTCCCTTAGTGTTGGCCTGTACTTCAGAGAAGTAGATGCCAAAGAAGAGTGATCCCAGGAATGAACCCAGAGGTACTCCACTTGTCACTTGTCTGGAGCTGGATTTGGAGTCGGCTACTTTTACAGTCTGAGTTCTGTCATAGGTTCATAGGTTCATACTAGGCTATCTGCCCTAGGCCATTTATAAGCCTAGCCAGAGTGTGTTTGGCTTTCACCACCCATTTTAAATTAATTTTGCTATGCCCTTTTTCGAGGTTAGTATACTGTGCCTCTGTCTAACAGTGACACAGAAGTGATACCCGGGGTAAACCTACGATCTCCCATCCACTCATCAAGAATCCTCTTGAAGAGATTCAATGAGGGACTCTGCCTAACCTGGACTGGGATTTTATTCCAGAGTGAAGGGAGCCTCTGGGTTATGAATCTGTCCCTCCAGCATGTCCTATTTATTTCAGTGCTGAGATTCAAGTCTGTTGAGCGCATAGCTCGATCGGATTTGGATTTTCTGAGGTGCAGCATGTCCATTAATTCCAGGTTGGACATGGCTTTATACGTCAGGCACAGATCGCCTCTGAGCAGGCGGTATGCCACTGAGTAAAGCTGGAGTTTCTTTAACCGGGCAGCATATGGCATCTGTTTGAGCCCTTTGATCCTCTTGGTGAGGTACTTTTGGGGTCTTTCCAGTTGCTGCAGGTGTCTGGTAAGGTACATCCCAAAAGGGGCATTGTACTCAATTATGGGCCTGATGAGGGATGAGTAAAGAGGCACGATGACCTCCCCTGATCTAGATGTGAATCCCTTCATGATTAGGTGGGCTATATAAAATGTTTTTCTAACCACTTTGGCCACGTGGTTGTCAAATGAGAGATTGCTATCAACTTGGGTCCCCAGGTCCCTAATTACTTCTTCTGCACTTAATGGATTACCAGCTATGTGGTAATTTGTGGGCACTTCGTTTTTGCCAAAGGGGATGACTATACACTTTTTGGCGTTTAGCTTGAGGCCATGGCTCTGGCACCAGTTTTCTGTTTCTATGAGGCCCTTTTGGAGGATGCTTGTGTCGGCTGGAGAGTCGATTATGGCACCCAGTTTGCAGTCATCTGCGAACTTGGTCAGCCACAGTCCTTCCGTGTTGGCCTGTACCTCCAAGAAATATATACAGAACAAGAGAGGTCCCAGGACTGAGCCTTGTGGGATGCCACTTGTAACTGGTTTGGAGTCTGACATGGCTCCAGCAATTCTAACCATGTGGGTTCTGTCCTTGAGCCAGTTTGCAACCCATCTAGTGACATAGGGGTTTATATTTAAGCTGGTGAGCTTATCTATAATGCCCAAGTGGGGTATTGTATCGAAGACTTTTGCGAGGTCCAGGTAGGCTGTGTGGACCACCTTCCCCTCGCCAGTGGCCTTGGTGACTGTTTCAAAGAAATCGACCAGGTTTAAGAGGCAGGATCTGCCCTTAACAAAGCCGAACTGGGTAGGATTCAGTGTCTGTAGGTCCCCAATATCTTTATTTATGAGGTCCATGATGATCCTTTCCATAGCTTTGCAGACCAAGCTAGTCAGGCTTATGGGGCGATAGTTTCCAGGATCCGTTGAGGCACCACCTTTGTGGAGAGGGACCACTGTTGCTGTACACCACTCTTTGGGTACATATCCTGTAGTAAGTCTGAGATTGAACAGTAGTTTTATGTTTGGGTTTAGCTCTTCTTGGAGTTCATGTAGGACGCAGCCGGGACACCGTCTGGTCCCATTGATGCTGTGTTTTTGCTTTGGAGAGGGCAGCTCTTACCTGAGCATCTGAGATGTCAGGGGGGCAGCACTCTGCTGGGATAGATATTTGCCCTTTTGATGGGGAGTGGGGGGGAGAAGTTTGCGCTGAATCTGTCAGCTAGGATGTTGGCAATGTCTGTGGGTTCGGTGTATTTTTTGTCATTTTGGACTAATTCTGAGCATATCTGGGAATTCCCACCCAGGTTTCTAACATAACTAAAGAAAGCCTTGTGATTATCCTTAGTGTCCTGTGCAATTTTTCTATCGAAGCTGGCCTTAGACGATTTTATGAGTGCCCGTAGTTTTTTGCTAATACTGATCAGAGATGCCTTCCCTTTTTGGGATTTTGCTCTATCATGTAGTAGCTTCCTCCTTCTATTGTATAGTTTGTTTATGGCTGGGATCCACCAGACAGGACGTCTGCCTTTGGAGGATTGGGTCTTGGTTTTATTTGGGATTGCATGATCCATGCATTCCTGAAGGTGTTCATAGAATGCGTTTATAAAGGATTCTGCGGTCTGGGCCGTATTTTCCACAGGCCCAGTAAGCGAGTTGGCAACCCATCGAGTAACTTAGGGATTTATGCCCAGCTTAGTAAGTTTATCTATGATTCCAGAGTGGGGAATGGTGTCGAAGGCCTTGGCAAGGTCCAGATAGGCTGTGTGGACCGCCTTACCCTCGTCCACAGCTCTGTAGACTGATTTGAAGTCATCAATCAGATTCAGGAGACAAGATTGGCCCTTCACAAACCCAAATTGGGTGGGGTCCAGTGTTTGAAGGTTGCCAATGTCTTTGTTTATAAGTTCCATGATAATGCGTTCCATGCCCTTGCAGATCAGGCTTGTCAGATTGATGGGGCAGTAGTTCCCAGGATCCAAGGCGGATCCTCCCTTGTGGAGCGGGATAACTGTAGCTGTGCGCCACTCAGTGGGCACGAAGCCTGAGGTGAGGCTATGATTAAACATGACGCTTAAGTGAGGTGCCAGTTCATTTTGTAGTTCATGTAGTACACAGCCTGAGATGTCATCTGGTCCCATGGATGCTGTATTCTTAGCTTTGGAGAGTGCGGTTTCTACCTGTGTGGCCATGATTACCGGAATTTGGCAATCTTTTGGTATTGAGATGGGCCCTTTAGGGGGTGAGAGGGGGGTGAAGTTGGCACTAAATCGATCTGCCAGGATACTGGCAATATCCTTGGGATCAGTATATTTGATGCCATTCTGTTGTAGCTCAGAGCAGATCTGAGCATTGCCATTTAGATTCTTGACATAACTATAGAATGCCTTGTGGTTGACTTTGGAATCTTTGGCAATTTTATTTTTGTAACTAGCTTTTGAGGATTTTATGAGGGATCTCAGCTTCTTACTGAGGCTGGTGAGGGAGATTTTTGCATCCTGGGATTTTCCTCTTTTCTGCAACAGTTTCTTCCTTCTGTTGTATAGTTTGTTTATAGCAGGGGACCACCAGATTGGCTTCCTTTTTTTGGAGAAGAGCATCTTGGTTCTATTTAGGATGGCACGATTCATGCACGAGTGGATATCCTCGTACAGTGTGTTAGTGTAGGATTCTGCAGTCGAACTTCCAGATCCCATCTGCATGCGTGTCGTGACGTTTGTCACTTCTGACTTCAGTAGCATAAAGTTGGCTTTGGAGAAGTTTTTTAAGGAGGTTTCCTTACTGGGGGGTGGGGTGTGGATGTCAAGGGTGATTTGCTTATGGTCAGACCTGACCAATGAGGGGGTGACCACTGGTGTGGAGCATCTATCTCCCATGTTGGTAATGACCAGGTCTAGGATATTGGAGCCCCTGATGGGACAATGGATTAGCTGATTTTCCTTTAAGTCCTCAGTATTTCTTTATCCTGGCATCCAGATCTTGCATGTACTAGCCAGTTAACGAAATTTAAATGTGAAACATTAAACAGAAGAGTGACCAACACAGTTAAACTAAAAATAATAAATGTATTAAACACAGTAAGCGCTTTCATGCATAGGCACTTCTTCAGCCTGAATAACCATAAAACACAAATGTCTTAAAAGTATTTAAGACACTTGTGTTTTATGGTTATTCAGTCTGAAGAACTGCTTATCCATGAAAGCGCTTACTGTGTTTAATGAATTTTTATTTTTGTTCAGCTGTGCTGGTTGCCCTTCTGTTTTATGTTTCATGTTCGGATTTTGTGTTGAACGATCCTTGATTGCGGTGGATACTTTATATTATTTAGTTACTGAAATTTACCCAGAAGTACAGATCCACTGGATTTCTCTGCTAAGTTTCTGTTTTCACACTAGGATAGCTAGAATTAAGCTGTTACTCAATGTGCAGCCATCTTGAAAGTCGGCACAGACTCCATAGGTTTGGCAACAACCCTTATACTTTCTGTTGCCCAAGTCGCAGTGCTGAAAGTTTTTGTGTTTTGGACTTATCATCAAAAACAGTTGCTTAACAGTAGTCTTTCTAACTCATGGATATTATCTACCTACTCCCTTATTTTCTCTTTAGCACTCTGCATTTGCACCTCTACTTGTTCTGTGAGTTCCCCCTTATTCTGCAATACTTTAATCTTTGTCAGCCCTTCCAAATGATTCTTAATTTTTAACCACATCTCTTTTTCATTTATTTCTAACCTATTTTAAAACTTCACTTTCATTTTATCCCACTCACTAGATATAATTTCTGGAGAAATTTCCATCTTCCCTAATAACTCTTGAATAATTTCCACTACCCATTCTTTAAATTCCTCTCTTCAGCTGGTAGGTAGAGAGGTACCAATGTCTCATCTGTACTTCATTACCCTGCATTTTTATCTGAGTTATTATTGGTGCATGATCTGAAATAGTTATTGGATGTGTGTCGAAGTTTTCAATTAAATGCACATGTTCCTGTAAAATATAATTTCTGCCTAGTCCAGCCCAGTTATTGTATGGTGGGGAATATGAATTAAAGTCTTCCATATGGAATATTTTCAGAAAGTTCTTCAGAAACCTACCTTCTTTTGTTATATTTTCCTTCTAGGTCCCCCAGATACTTCCTCATTATTGCAAATCAAGTTCCGGTTCCCACCTATAAGCAATAGTCCCTGCTGAAAACTGATTATTTCTTCATAAATTTGTTAAGCTCCATAATACCAGTTTTAGGTGGGATATAAATACAAGCCAGTGTAGTCCTCATCCCTTGCCAGTAACACCTTACTACTACAAATCTGCCATTATCTTTTTTCCACTCTTCTATCAGTTAGTATAAATACTTCCCTTTTCCTTTGTCCCTGATGTTCTGCTGGATAGCCATCCCGAAATACTTTCTTTATCAAATCCATATGATCACTTCTTTCCAACTGTGTTTCCTGCAGCATTGCTTTTTTGCTCTCTACATTTCTTATTGTAATTCAATACTGTTACCCTTTTTTGTCTATACCTATGAGGGCATTCATGATCCAAAACAATATGTTAACTGCAGCCATTATGATAAGAAGTTATTATTCTGTCCTGTTATACATGAGACCTTTTTTCAATGTCTATTTCCAGCTTTTGTGTAACATGCACCCACTACTGTTTGGCAGGTTGATCGTTTATAGAGCTGTTTCTTGTCATCTCCATTTGAAACTGACATATTTTATAAGACTTTTTGTTTTAATGAAAACCCACAAATAAAAAAGCCCACCCCTGAACACCCCCATACCATATTAACTCAAGACAAACATAAAAAAGTAAGGACATCTTCAAATAATGAAGTTTATCCCAAATCGACAGCTGCACAATAAGCATTAAAGTGCACGTTACAGCCTGTGCTACCAACTTACAGCAATTTCCTGTCTATTATAGTCGTATCTTTAACCCCATGTGAAAAATAGCGTACATGTCTTCAAAAAACATTAACATTTAGCCCCACGCAAAAAAATGTTCTGGCTATCTTTAAATGATTTCACTTCCCATAGTTTAAAAACGTTTTCATTTCCATCTCTGCCTACTTACTGAGCTGCTTGCCCTTAAGGTTATGTCTCTGAGTAAGCAATGCCCAAAGCTCTCGAGTAATTGCCTTCACCTTTAGTTAGCTTGTTTGCATGGACACTTAAAAAAACAACGTATTTCTCTCTCTTTTATTAAAGATTTGGGAAGTTTACATGTATTTCAAAGAAGTATTACATTAAGTGCATACAATCAAAATATACTTCTCAAGGGGCACTGAACATTTACTTGCTAAAGGACACCCATTCATTAAGTTGTGGCCTCTCATTAAAAAATGTAATGAAATAAAAAGTGGCACGCGCCTATGGAAATAAAAACATTTGATCTCTAACTATAGCATAATCAGTAAATTTTTACATCTGCGTCCCAGTAGCCCATCATAACATCCTATTAACACAACGAATGTTCTTCGTAAGTAGGTACACACCAGAAGGGTGGAATACCTCTGTCTTAAACTTTAAATTCCTATTGTTTCTGGTTTTCCGCGTCTTGTTTGATCCATATCACAAGGCAGCTACTGCGCGTTTGTGTTAAGAGTGTTATGTTGGAGAGTGACAACTATTACATGGACTGATGCTGTCCTTTTAGGGTTACCACATGTCCCACTTTGCGAGGTACAGTCCCTCTTTGGGCAGTTGTGTCCTGACAAAAATATTAAAAATGGCAAATTTCCTGAGATTTTAGGACAAAATTATTTCCTATATTTTATGTAATAGTTGCATAAAACAGTTCTTCTGTATCTACAATACCTAAATGTTATAAGAAACAGAATAAGCAACTAAAATGCTACAAGAATAAGCTTTTATTTAGGCAAAAAAGTTAAGTTCTATCCTTTGTACTGAGCGTGGGTATGTGTCGGCCTGTAAAATCTGATGTTTGTACCGAAAATGTCCCACTTTGGCCATTTGAAAAGGTGGCAACCCTATGTCCTTTAGCGTTCAAAATTTAAAAATGTCTTACTGTAAATACTTTAAGCCAATCATGGAAAGCACCTCAGTGTTGTAGCATACGTTTAGCAGGTTCTGAAAGGCGTGTAACAAAACAACTGTCGATGGTTGAAACTATGTTCAAAGTACACTTCCAGTGCCTTATTTTTTAAACCAATGCAGGATTTCTAAATTTGTTCCACTATCCACATGGGTATAGGTAGTGGAGAAAATTGTTCGATTTTTAGTTGAAATATACCATCTGTTCAGCTTTTGTAATAATGCTCATGTGTGTGTTTTTGGAGTGGAAGCACGCTAAGTGAAACTAGGTGTCCATGTAGATTAGAATGCATTACAGCGCACCCTGCTTAGTCTATAGCCTAATGTCACATAACCAAAGTAGAATCCGTGAACGAGACCAAAACGCTGTCTCTAGCTATGTTGTTGGTACTAATGAACCGGACCCGGACAAGTGAGGATAATTTTATATTTAAAATGTTTATTTAAAACACATACGACAATAAAAAACTGATCGGTTAAGCGCTTTCATCTATAATATAGACTTCCTCAGAACAACCATAAAACACAATTGTAAACGTTTAAAAAGACTTTTTGGCGCCAAAAGCTTACCAAATAAATCATTTAAAGTGCCAGTATATATAAAATTTAATTAAACATGATTTGTATAACAAATGCAAGTAGAAAGACAACCAAAATATATCTAAATGCATCAACTATATTATATATGATATACATAATATTGTCCATCTATAGTACTGCAATTCAGGACTATAATATTATAAGATTTGATCATTATTATCAGACATTGAAAACAGTTATAATTATAAATATAATAATACATTTAGCTATTATAATACATTATAAAACTACATTAAAATATGTATATATATATATATATATATATATATATGTATAATTATATATGTAACCATAAAATATAAATTTATAATTACAAAAAATGCCACATTTCATTAATAAATAATCATACAAAAAAGGAATGAATATTATTTACATAAGCTGCAAAATAGGTCTAATAGAAATGTATTCATTAATACCAGGGAACTTAGTGGCATTCGTTTTTATTTGCCATACACATTCTCTTTTACTCAACTGGGCTTTGTAATTACCTCCCCTCGGTGAGATGTATATTTGGTCAATAATGGCAAATTTAAATTTGTGTGCCTCATCATATTTAATAATGTGTCTGGACAATGCATTATTTGTATCCTTCACCTTAATCTTGTATAAATGTTCATATATTCGTTTCCTGAACTGTCTCTCAGTTTTTCCTATATAGAAAACCGTACATGCCTGACACTTAGCTAGATAAATTATATTTTTACTATTACAATTACCCTTTTTAAAGGCAACAAATGTCTTATTAATATCATCTAACCTTATACCACACACCTCATTAATAGTGGAACATTGCTTACAAGCCCCACATTTTCTAGTGTATGTATTTTCTTGTTTATTATGATACATTTGCCTATTCAATAGTTTCTTAATATTCATATCCATTTTAAACACAAAACTTGGTTTTGTTCCTAATGTATGAATATTTTCATCATCCCTTAAAAAATTATTCCAGCTATTTTCTATAATGTTTCTAACACCAGTCACAAAAGGAGAGTATGTTAAAATACATACCCTGTTGAATTCACCATCTTTTTTAATATTCCTATTGATATGACTACAATTATCATTGCCTAGAACAGGTACAAACTTATTGCCCCACTCCTTTATAACATATGCTGAAATATCATTCAATAAGGGAACAGGATATCCTCTATTTATAAACATATTTCTTATATTATTTATTTCTTTGACCATAATATCAAAATCAGATGTCATTCTGGCGACACGTATACATTGTCCCTTATATATATTTCTAAGTATATGTCTAGGATGGCAACTAGAAAAATCTAGATATCCATTGGAAAAGGTTTGTTTTCTATATATTTCTGACTGGAATCCAATATCACTATGTCTCACATAGGTGTCAAGATATGCTATACCCTCCACATTAATATTATGTGTGAACTTTAAAAAATTGCTCGTCATATTAAGATGTGTTAGAAACTCATTAAGTTTTTCCATGGGGCCATCCCATAATAGGAACATATCATCCAAAAATCTAGTGTAGTATGAAATATACTGATAATAATCACTATTAAATATATGATGATGTTCCCATTCTAACATTACTAGATTAGCAAATATGGGGGCACATGCCGCCCCCATAGCCACACCACTTGTCTGTCTATAATACTCTCCTTCATAGTATATATAGTTATGTGCTAATACTAGTCCCATCATATCAGTTATTAAATTAATTCGATCCCAGCTTAAATTAGAATGTCGTCTCAAGCTTTCACAAAAAAATTCCAATCCCTGTTCTTTGGGAATACTAGAAAACAAATCAATCACATCTATCGTCACAAAAATCAAATTATTTTTCCATTTGTCCTTAGTTAGATGGGACAAAAACATCCACGATATAGTTGATGCATTTAGATATATTTTGGTTGTCTTTCTAATTGCATTTGTTATACAAATCATGTTTAATGAAATTTTATCTATACTGGCACTTTAAATGATTTATTTGGTAAGCTTTTGGCGCCAAAAAGTCTTTTTAAACGTTTACAATTGTGTTTTATGGTTGTTCTGAGGAAGTCTATATTATAGATGAAAGCGCTTAACCGATCAGTTTTTTATTGTCGTATGTGTTTTAAATAAACATTTTAAATATAAAATTATCCTCGCTTGTCCGGGTCCGGTTCATCAGTACTAACAACATAGCTAGAGACAGCGTTTTGGTCTCGTTCACGGATTCTCTTGTTGGTGTTCACAATTTGGACATAACCAAAGTAGAAAACACACTGCTGAATTTCAAACTACTAACGTTTAGCTCTTAGCTTTAGGTGTAAAGCGAGCGTCTACGTGTACAACGATTGGTCAAATGGAAGCGCACGAAACCTTTAACGTCAGTACGTCCGGTAAGCAGAGTGCCTACTTTATCCACGTTGTGAGACGCATCTATCCTTTCTTGCTACTGTATTTTTTAAATGCGGGCGGGGATTTGATGACTCACAACACTGTCAATCCTTGATTAGCATTGGTGATGTCTGCCGTTTGTTGTCAATTTCTTGCAAGCGTAGCAATGTCCAATACAGGAAAAAGTGAGGGACAGTTTTAAAATATTAGTACTGTTAACTTCAGACTATGAAATAATAAGTCAATGTGAATTAATACACATGTGTGAAGCAACATAATTATATAAGTTTAATTATTGCTATTATTTAGTACGTGTAATTCACCACCCTTTGTCCAAAAGTCAGCAGTTTTAGGAGGCATTAAGAAGGGCAAAACTAAAATTTGAGTCGAAATCAGAGCAGTTTTGAGGTATAATTTACCGGCCCGTACGTAACGGGGCGATATTTTACTTGAGTGCCTCACCATTTTGTTTCGCGCAAAAGTGGGCGTGTCGCTAATTGAGTGACAACCCAGTCTGCATATGTAATTAGCCTTCAAGTAATCGCGCGTGCCCACATATTTTTGGGATGACTTTTCAGCATGCTATTACAAAAAATATATTAAACAGTTATCTTCAGCACTGACATCTCATTAGCCTGGGAACCGGACTAGAGCATATCCTTTAGCAGGTGTTGAAAGCTGTTCTAAACCAAAATGACAACTGGCCTAGTACTCAACATTTTTGGAAATCACGAGTGGCAATTTACCCTTAAAAACTCAATACTGTTTCCAACCTTTCTCTTGGTTAACCTCATTTGAATTTCAAAGCAGTAACTTAATTAGTTATACTAAGGCTGCTGCCTCTCCCCTTCCCTACTCACTTGTTCTTAGGCTAATGAGGTAAAACAGCAATGTGACACAAACCAGAAGGAATAATGAGAAATCTAAAAGACAGCCAAACAGTGTACATAGAAACCGGAAAAAAAGATACACAAAACTGGCAAAGAAGTAAGTACCTGCAGTCCTTACTTCTATCTTTTTATATGCTACAGCCTTGGGGTGGATTAAAGGGAATAAAAAACACTCTAGGTGAGAAAAAAATGACATTAAAAAGCTGACTTTTAAAACACATCCAAAACTTGCAGACTACCCAGTTTCTAACAAGTCGAATGTTAAACAATAATTAATGAGGTACATGGATGTGAACAACTGTGTGCAATACAAAGCAGGAACATCTGCTGAAGAACTAGGTAATCAGTTTCATGCTGATAAACTATCACCATAATTTATCCAGATACTGACATATTTATCCCAAATAGTTTTCTTCTATAAAGTTATGACCCTTAACTCACTAATCATAAACAAAGCAAAAAAAATAATAGGCAGGACACAAAGGCCTAAAATCTGGGGCAATGTTTACATGTTACCCTTATGTGGAGACAGAAAAATAAGGTTTTACATCAACAAGCATTTTCTGAAACAATAAGTATGAAACTCTGGCTGGCATTGCTAAATGGCTGTAATCTGAAGTAGTTCCCCCTCAAAAAACAATCAACAATTTTACAAGAGACAGAGCAAAAAAATAAGACGGAATTAAAGAAAACTGTTCAAACTAGTTAGTAAACTGCAATTACTGCATACTGAAGTGCACAAGTATTATTAAACTGCATTCCCTTATCTTCCATGTTACCAACTGATGTTGGTAACATTTTACTGTTTTATTTATTGTTATATTACATGTCAGTGCGGTTGTTTTCTTTTTTTTGACATCGATGGTACATTCGGAGGGAATGCATATTCATGAATGACATATCACGGGGGTGGGTTTTAGGCGGGGCTTGCTACTGCACATCTGGTGAGGCCCTCAAGTAAAATATCGCCCGTAACGGGTGTTGATCAGTTTATAGATTTATATACATTAATTAGATGCTAACACACCTCTTAACTCTCCAGAATTTTCCAGAATGCCCAGTTATTTCCCTCATATTTTAGTACATTCCTTATAAAATTCAAGTGTTCCTGGCACACTTCTGATGCTAATCCAAACTTATTTTTCCTACAAATGTTCTAAGAGCAATATTTAATGTCTCTCTGCTTTTGGCCCTTTGTCATTACTCCCCCTTGCCCCCACACACATTATTTTTGGCTTTGTCCAGAATTTTTTGAGCAAAGAAGCTGAGAGGTATGGCTTAATCAATCAATGAGGATCTCAACCTCTGGACTTTATGGAAAAAAGTTACTAATTTGTTGCATTAATCCCATTTAATGGAAGTTTTGGTAAATTCCAGTACAGTAACATGCAAACCTCTCAACTCTATCTGATTTTGATTCAAATTGTATCAGTGTTCTTAACCCTGATAAAACTGGTGACTTTTGGAGAAAAGGGGTGAATTGCACTTAATAAATAATGACAATGAGTAGAGTTATAGACATATTTTATGTTAGAAGATGCATGATAATTCACATTCTCTTATTCAAAGGTTCCTACATAAGTACTAGTCTAGCTGCCCTTGCGGGCCATTTTAGCCTAGGCAATTTCCCGTTTTGTGCTAGAAATAACCTAACTAGTGCCAAAATCATGGAATGAAACTTAAATACTAAAAATTAATTATCATATCCTTTGGGAAGTCATTTACCCCTGGGAACTATCACATTTACAATATGCCCCTAAGAGCTGACCCAGTTGTTCAGGATTTGAGATCTAATGTGGACAGTGACCTGTGTACATTGGTGTAAGAAAGTCCTTCCATATTGCATACCTTATAAACAAAGGAAGAAAGGGATTGCATCTAGATCTAGGGATGTCATTGTCCCCCTTTAATCAGTCCTCATTAGGCCATTCGTTGACTATAAGGCTTCTTTTGTCCTGTATCTGTCCAGACACATGCAACAACTAAAATGCCAAAGAGGTACCTTACTAAAAGAATACAAGGCCTAAACAACATGTCCTATGTGGACCAACACATAGTCTTGTCACTATACTTGGTATCCTACAGACTGCTAAGAGTTGACCTGTGTCTGGCATACAAGACAACCTACTACCCAATACTGATGGATTTACTACACATCAGCAAGTCAAATGGAATCAAAAATACTCAGTCTGCACCATCAAGAGAATGGGTTTTAGGGATAGGTATATCTCACTGAGGATACCACTGCTGTGGAAAAGATGCCTTATCTGGTTATATACGATCAGCTGTACCTGACCGGATTAAAATCAGGTCTTACTGAAAGAACAAGCCACCCTGGTGAATCCCTAGTATAAATAGGCTATACAACAAGATAACTAAACTAACGTCCAAGAACAAAAGACAACTGGCTCAACAGAGAAAGAAATCCCTCTCTAGCAAAGAAAAAAAAATAGAGATCTTGTCAAGTCCCTCAAAGCTAATTACATAGTAAAAATAACCTTCCTAGCTAAGGATAACCACAAGACGTTCTTTAAATATGTCCAAAATCTAAAAGGGAACACCCAGCTATGCACTGAACTGGTTGTGAATGGCAACACTTATACTCAATCAAAGGTAATAGCCAACCTACTAAGTAACAGATTTGTAGCAAATGTCAGCCCCTGTCCCTTCAAGTCATCCCCCAAAGTATAGCTGCCACCATTTCTCAGTCTATTATGTCAAGAGAGCAGGTCATCTTGGCTCTTTCCAAGGCCAGAAACATAGCATCAATGGGACCAGACAACATCCCTGGTTGCCTTTTAAACAACTTAAAACATGATCTAGCAGACCCACTTAGATCCCTGTTTAACCACTGCCTGCAAATTGGCTATGTTCCAGTGGAATGGATGACAGTAACAGTAATCCTTCTGCACAAATGGGGACCACCAACTGACCGTGGGAATTATAGGCCCATAAGCGCGACTATCCTCATCTGCAAGGCCATGAAAAGAAGCATTATGGACGTTATTAATAAGGACATAGGTAATCTCCAACCTCTGGACCCAACCCAGTTCAGGTTCATTAATGGTGATTCATGCCTGTTAAACATAGTTGACTTCTTAGAGAAAGTGACGAAGGCCATGGAAGAGGGAAAGATAGTGCACACTGCCTATCTTCACCTAGCCAAGGCATTTGGCACAACTCCCCACTCAGGTATTATAGAGAAATTCTCCCAGTAAGGAACTGACCCCTACATTAGCAAATGGGTAGCTAACTGGATGATCAACAGGGCACATACTGTCAAGTGGGTGACATCACCTCTAGCAAAACACCAGTCACTAGTGGCGTACCACAGGGTTCTGTGCTGGGCCCCTTACTGTTCAGAATTTATTTCTCAGAGGTCCAGAGAAATTTGGACAGCCTGTGGCTAACCAAGTTCGCTGATGACTGCAAATTCAGAACAATCATTGAGTCCTCCAACGATGTTAATATACAGCAGACGGGGTTAACGCAGACAAATGATTGGTGCCCATGCCACGGATTAAAGTTAAATACAAAAAATAAATGCATTATTATTCCCTTTGAGAAAACCAGCATCCCTGCTAATTATGTTATAGTTAGCACCCCTGTAAGTGTAGACCCAGTGGTATGTGATCGGGGTACTCAGATTGTTAGCAATTTGAACTTTGACCACCACTTATCCACAGTTGTAAGGAAATCCTTCTATGTGGCATATCCTATAAGTAAAGGCATCGCATTTAGATCTAAGAATGTTATAATTCCATTATATTTGGCCCTCAGCATACCAATAATTGAGTAGAATGCTCTCTTTTGCATGTACCTCACCTGGCATCTCAACAGTTGGAGAGATCACAGAGGTTTCTCTCCAAAAAACTACAGGGTACAGAAAACAAGTCTTACATGGATAGACTAAAAGCCCTGTCACTGTATTCTATCTCCTACAGGTTGCTAAGGGGACACCTGTGGCTGGCTTAAGGGGCAGTCTCTGACACAGCCCTGATGGAAATGCTTCACATTCATAAATCAAACTGAATAAGGGTCACTCTCTCCAGGGATCTTATCTTAGCCTCTGACCTGAATAGGTCATGCTGGAGAGATAGCTACATCTCCCAGAGACTGCCACTTCTCTGGAACAAGCTTACAATTCACGTGAAACAGGGCATCTCCCTCATCCTCTTCAAACACAGCCTAGATCAATGGATGTGTGACTGCAAACTCACTCACGTGGTGGCACCCATATCCTCCTGGATAGAAGATGTTGGCATTAACTAAAATTGGGGCAACTCAGGATAAATATGGCTGAGTTTGTAAAGGCTCTAGGGCCATTAGCCTTGTAAACTTCTGTGAATCTATGAACTTAATACCTCTTCTGTGCATCAACAGAATGGTTTGGAGGGACAGGAATATCTCACAGAAGGTGGCTCTGCTGCGGATCAGACTCCCCATCTACATAAAAGAAAGTTCCTCCCTGTCCATATTCAAGTGCATCTTGGATCTATGGACTGAAAACAGAAAATTTTACTCAGGACTGCTTCCTGTACTACTAATGGACAGTGGCAGCTCCTATATGCTTTATGCCATGCATGGTTCTCCTCAAATTATCTGTGGTATGATCCCAGTTATTCTCAGTAGGGGTAATATAAAAGTATCAGCCATGGAATGGATAATGCCATTCTCTAACCAAATAGGATAGGTTAACTAAAGCACAAACATGAAATTGGCTAGGTGTAAAACTGCCCATAAAGGCAGTTAGCATAGTATTTACCTTCTAATCTGTAAGTTTACACAAATAGTTGCACAGAAAAAAATATTTGTTTAATATCATATTAAGGTATTTCAGATACAACAGAAATTGTACAAACTCCTTTAAAGTGAAATTTTATTTTTGGTAGGAAGGTGAAGTCCAGTCCTTTGTACTGGTTGCTGCTATGGTTTGTGCTGCAAAATTACACATTCCCTCTTCTGGGCATCTGAAAAGGTTGCACCAGTAGCTTAAAATGACTTGTCTCCTGCAAAACTACATTTAAATTTTAAAATATCCCTCCTAATTTGCTTAGTGTCATCACCCGTTTAATGAAATGCGACTAAGTTTTTTATCAGTAATCCCCTTCTCAAAGGTCCAAATTCCAGCTGTTACTTTGGTAAATATCTCCATCTGCTAATCAAGGTGAGATTAGATTTTGAAACGCCAAGGATGAAAGAATTCTTCATAACTAGTAATGTCTGTTTCTCTTTTTTTTCTTTTGCAGCTGAGAGCAGCCCCTCAATACAGAGTGAAATCATGTCTTTTACTGCAAGTTACATCTGGCCGAATATTGCTGGAGGAGTCAGTTGGATGTTTGGTTATCTGGGACAAAAGTTTATTCGTGAAGTTGAACGTCCAGCTTTGGCTATTGCAAGAAGTTGGGCCCGTAAGCTGCTTCATAAACTAGGCCGTACACTGATTCGTCGTAGACGTCCACTCAAAGTTTTAGCCATTTTAAAAGATCTGCCCCGTACAATGGTTTGTCATTTAGGCCATGTGTTGGTTCAACGTACAACTCCTCCCACAGTTAAACGCACCTTCTTCTGTTGTTCACACCCGTTCTCAAAATGGTTGTGTGCCTGCTCGTCGACATACACCTTCTCGCACAGCTCAACAGACATCTTGTGAGGGTCAGTCCAAACCTCCTTGCATGAGCCAATGCAAGCCTCCATGTCAATACAAGCAGCAACGTATGGGTCAAGTCAGGCCTTCTTGCTTGAGTCAAGTCAGACGTCCTCCCATGGCTCAGGTCAGACATCCTCGTGCGGGTCAAGTCAGACGTCCTCGTATGGGTCAAGTCAGACGTCCTTGTGTGGGTCAAGTCAGACGTTCTCTCATGAGTGTACGCAGGCCTCCTCACATGGGTGTACGCAGGCCTCCTCGTGTGGGTGTACGCAGGCCTCTTCGCATTGGTCTACGCAGGCCTCCTCACGTGGGTCTACACAAGAGCCCTCGTGTGAGTTGTTAAGGCTGCCAGCCCAGCGAGATAGAATTTTGTAAATAAACCTATGTCATTTGTAAATATTAATATCATTTGTATTCTTGTCTTGCACATGTAAGAAAACTGTATTATGTGCTGAGCTTCAAAAATGTAACCACAGTGCACCCTGCTGGAAAAGAGCAGAAATGTGTATAAACTATATTCCATTGTAAATGTATGTTTTCATAGTAGAAGTTGGAATATACATAGTTAACATGCAAAACTAAATAAAGTATTTAAGACACTTGTGTTTTATGGTTATTCAGTGTGAAGAACTGCTTATCCATGAAAGCTCTTGCTGTGTTTAATAAATTTTTATTTTTAGTTCAGCTGTGCTGGTTGCCTTTCTATTTTATGTTTCATATTCGGAGTTTGTGTTGAACGATCTTTGATTGCGGTGGATACTTTACATTATTTAGTTATTGAAATTTACCCAGAAGTACAGGTCCACTGGATTTCTCTGCTAAGTTTCTGTTATCACACTAGGATAGCTAGAATGAAGCTGTTACTCAATGTGCAGCCATCTTGAAAGACGGCATAGACTTCATAGGTTTGGCAACAACCCTTTATACTTTCTGTTGCCCAAGTCGTAGTGCTAAAAGTTTTTGTGTTTTGGACATATTATCAAAAACAGTTGCTTAACAGTAGTCTTTCTAAACTCATGCATATTATCTACCTTCTCCCTTATTTTCTCTTTAGCACTCTGCATTTGCACCTCTACTTGTTCTGTGAGATCCCCCTTATTCTGCAATACTTCAATCTTTGTCAGCCCTTCCAAATGATTCTTAATTTTAACCACATCTCTTTTTCATTGATTTCAAACCTATTTTTAAACTTCACTTTCATTTTATCCCACTCACTAGATATAATTTCTGGAGAAAGTTCTATCTTCCCTAATAACTCTTGAATATCCATGTCAATGCAAGCAGCAATGTATGGGTCAAGTCAAGCCTCCTTGCATCAGTCAACATAATCCGTCACATATGGGTCAAGTCAGGCCTCCTCGCATCAGTCAACGTAATCCGTCACATATGGGTCAAGTCAGGCCTCCTCGCATCAGTCAACGTAATCCGTCACATATGGGTCGAGTCAGGCCTCTTCGCGTGGGACAACGCAAGCGCCTTCATGTGAGTCAATGCAGACCTTCTCGCATGTCTGCAGAACTGCATCCTCCCACCTCTTCTAAGGTGCGAGTTGGCACCTTTTGTTAATGAGAAGTTCGGTGTGCATGGAAGACTAATGCTGTATAACTTTTCAATAAATGCATATAACATACCAGGTTTCATTTTGTGTTTGCATTTTAAATCAGTTTTTAACTAACCACTGTGCAAGGACTATAAACTTAATGAATCAAAACACACTTTTCGCAATGAAACTTTAGACATTAAAAAGAAACAAACACATTTCTAACAAAATTCATTCCAGAAACATAAATCATCACATCAGGCCAAAAATATGATTCTAAAAATATATATATATTAGCAGTTTCATCTAACAGATAAACAACTTTTTCAGATGATGTGAAAAACAACATTGTTAATATCACTAAACTGAATATCACTAAAATGAACTATTGTCTCAGCAAAAACATTTTCACAGGCTCTAAGATATTAGAAAAATATTCCTTAAATACCTGCAATCTAAAGTAATCAATCAGTCAGCACAATAACTACATTATTCAATTAAAAAAGTGCAAGCCTGCAAATAAAAAAATAAATGCATCTGAAATATAACTATTATTCTATATGCACATTATAAGTACTTCATTAACAGTTTATTGTTTAAGACTTTGGGTTGGAGCATATTAAAGACACAAATTAGCCAGTCATCCTTTTAAATAAAATTTCTCAAACATCCAAGAAAAAGTCAGGATGTTGACACACATCCATCATAAAAAGAAAAGAAACATTAAATCTCCTGGATACTGTTTGTGTTTCTCAAAGAAATGTGAAGCTATTGTACCTGTTAAGAAAGCAATCCTAATATCCCTAGTGTGTTCTTATATTCTTATTCTGAATTATCTGGTGATCTGACTTATTTAGTATTTATTACAAGAACATCTTGGGCCATAAACAACGGTCTCTTTTTAATACCTTTATTGAATTAGAAATTTAAACACAGGCAAACATTCATTAACAGAAAAGGAAAAAAAAACATATAAACTTTTTTTATCCATTTACATACATTATAAATTACATATCTTTTCTTTGTATTTATCATCAGTCCAACATTAGATAAATTGTTAAATTCATGCCTTCCTTTAAACCTCACTCACCATATTCCAGAACATTATTCTACGTGTTTTGTTTCTACAGTTTCCATTTATTTCTGTCTAGTTTGCTTCTTCCCTTTTCTAGAGATCTCTCTTCCAGTTCTTTAATCTCTTTTATAATATGCAGTACTTGAAATACAGTTGCTTCAGACTTGGATTTCCATTTTGTAGTAATTCTTTTTTAGCAAACAACATAATTAAACCTAATAAGACCTTACTATGTCTGGGCAATTCAGATCCTGCGTCCAAGCTAAAACTGATACCCTTTGTTACAGCCATTTGATCACCCAATATTTCTGACAAGATTACTCTGTGTGAAATTTTAATAATCCGCAACTCATTACACTCTCAAAACACGTTCTCAGTTACCTTCTTCTTCCCCATTACACCTCCAGCATTCATCTACCTGAGGATAAATTATCTGAAATCTGCTTGTGGTATAAATACTTTGCAATGTCGGTGGCACAACAGGTAGCAGACTCACCTTTGATGTACCTACTTGCAGTCATCCCTATTGGCAAAATCTCCTCTCCTTATTCTCATGTTGGCTTCCCTTGTTACCTGGCATGGAATACTTCTAACACCATCTGATATACAAAGCTGATATAAGTATATTTTTTGCACTTGCTATAACTGTTTCAGTGATATTTAATAATTCTTTGCTTAGTGTTGCAAAGTTTGTGTGTTAAACTGGTTTCTGACTTTCTGGCTGGCTCTATTTGATTTTCCCTCACACCTGCGCCATTGCTGCTGTGTTCTTATAACGTGGAAGCTTTTGCTTTGTCCACCTTTTATTATGAATTTCTTATTGGACACTCCACCTAGTCCCATCATATCAGCTCTTTCTACTGAGTTCAGTGAGACTGGGAAGGCCCACCCTCTTGGCTCTTAGCCTTGAATTATATGTTCATTGCTGTTTACTAAGCTAACAACCACAGGGGCCTTTTTATGCCTAGCCATGCATCCCAAATCTCTGACAAGTTCTGATACCCTTGATAAGTGTAAGCATGGGCCTGGGAGATGAACTATTTACAGGTTACCTGTTTGCATCAGAAACAGAGGTGCCAAACCAGGGATGAATTTCTGGTTTCCCATCCAATTGTCCAAGTTGCACTTGGCAGGGTTTAAGTCTTTAGAACAGGTAATTCTGGTACTGTTTGTTTTGTGGATATGCAGGAGGTCCATCAGAGTGGGGTCTGACAATGCCCTGTATGCCAGGCATAGATCTCCCCTCAAAAGCCTGTAGGAGACAGAATACAGGGATAGGGCCTTGAGGCGGTCAGCATAGGACATATTACTTACACCCTGTATTCTTTTAGTGAGGAACCTCTGTATACTTTCCAGTTGATGGATATGCCTGGTTAGGTACATATCTTCTGTTTCCAACCTTTCTACTTGACAAAAACAATTTACACTCTATTCAGGTGCTTTTACTGTACTTTACTGTAATTATATTGTGCCTTTTCCAATTTTAATGCTTTATTTTGCCTTTGCTGCTGTTCTTAAAAGTGTTCAATTGCTTTTATACTGCCTCTTTTATTACTGCTTGTTAGTAGCCTGATTATTTTGAGAACATTGCTCTACTGAATTGCTGTTGTGACTGTGATTTTAGGCACTTCAAATTTCAAATACCTCTGTACTTAGCATAGGCTTGATTCAGTCTTAAGGAATCTAGACTGCTTTGTATCACTTTAGCACTAAAACCAATGCTTCACTGAGATACCGAAAGATCTGAGGCATCTGTTGCTTCCAAGTACCTGTAAGTCCCTGTTTCTGCTTTTATATTGCACTCTTAAGTATTTGCATTCTGCTGTCTGTTTGAATTGTCGTAATAGTTTTTGGCCACATTTTACTGCATACTGTACTAGTTCAGCTGTAGTATATCCCAGTTTCAGGTTTGCTGTTTCTGGCTCTGTTTTGTAACCTCTGAGCATCAAATTTAAGCTATCCTTGTTGGGGAAGGCCTTTCTGCACCCTTGTGGGAGGAGAGTGCTGTCTGGGTCCCATCTAATCGAGGGTGATTGGACTACAGCTTAGTTTATCCTTATTTGCTAGTTTGAGTTAAAAGGCTTTTTTTTTTGGTTTATATAAGCCACACATCTGCCCTTCTTGCTTGTAGTGCACCATCCTGCACTGCCGCATGACGGTATTTGGTGGTTATAGTAGCAAATGTTTTGCTTGTTAAATTTTCCCTTAGCACCTTACTTGTGGTCCTCCATACGTTTTTCATGGCTCAGCTCTACTGTCAGGTAGAACACTAAGCCTACCCTCAGAGATTCCAACACACTTCTCACCCACTAGCCATTCCTAAATGTGACCTCTCTTCCTGACCATATAACCGTATCTAACACTATGGAAGTACAATTTCCCACAGTTTCTCCAGCCAGCTTGTTTGACATGGGCATAATGATAAAGTGTAGTAACAGCCTCATGTTCACCGACAACCCTCTGCTCCTAGAACACACAAACTCAACATGTGAGAGATGCAACTATATTAAGAACCTTGAATCCATGCTCTCTCACACACCAGTCAGTACATTTGACAATGACCTGGTTTGTCAGCATGCACACCTCACCTACTACACCACCCAAACCCACATCCCATATACCTACATATGTGGAGGTCCTCACCAGAAACATATTTAAACACCAGAGACCTCCCAAACACAAACACAAGCATGCTACAAATAGTACTAACTTTGCAGAACACAATACACATAATAGATTACATACCAGTATCTTACCTGTCAAGCCCTTAAGGGAACCCACAAAACCCAAACATTTTAGTCATAGGTGATTCTGTTGTGAAACACTCAGATGTCCCTTTCACCAGGCTGGATAAGGAGAAGGTCATGGTCAGTTGTCTGTCAGGTGCCAGGATCCGCCATATCACACATGCATTCAAGTTTCTCAACAACAGGTACTGCTATGACTCTGTCATAGTCCATGTTGGTGTGAACGACTGGAAATGTACATTTCTGGACTGGGTTCCGGCGTGTAGCTCGCAAGACATTTCCCTACGAGCTACATCACCGAAACCAAATGGCTGTAGAGCAATATGGCTGAATAGCATAGCCGCTGCAGCTGTAACCTATGCACAGAAATATTTCCACTGGTGGTGATCCTTACAGACAGCAGCCCGACTGTATTCTAGCAGGGAAACTGTACTAGATGTGTACCACGTTCCGTATTCTTCTTGTAAGGAATGCATTTATTTTATTATAAATAAATAATAAAATAAATGCATTCCTTACAAGAGAATACAGAACATGGTACACATCTAGTATGGCTGTGCCTGCTAGAATACAGCCAGGCTGCTGTCTGTAAGGATCGCCACCAGTCGAAATATTTCTGTGCATAGGTTACAGCTGCAGTGGCTATGCTATTCAGCTGTATTGCTCTATGGCAAAGTGCTGCTGCAGCCATTTTATTTCAGCGATGTAGCTCACAGGGAAATGTCTTGTGAGCTACACGCCGGAACCCTTCTGGACTACATGAAGACAGACATGACAGAGCTCTCGGACTTTGTGTCTCAGGCTGGTATGCCCTAGCCTTAAGCAGCATTTTACCTTCACCTAGGATGTTGCTTCAATACAAACAGAAAATGATTGACTTCAATAATTGGCTTAGTTTCTGGTGTCATTCCAAGGGGATACAGTATCTGTCACCCTGGGATGACAATATCGACAGACCTCGAGGCTTTGCCAGAAATGGTCTTCATCTGTCAACCCCAGGATTTTGGCTACTGGTCAAGGCCCTTGCCACCCCCATAGTACCGTTTTTATGTAGTGTCTCAAGGACAAAATTCCCAATGTAAAAACTCCATCTGAGAGCAAGCTGAAGGTTTAGCTGCTAAACACTAAAAGTCTTAACATGAAACTGCATTCACTAGAAGCAATCCTCACCTTGGAAGACATAGACATTTGTACAGTCACAGATACCTGGTTCAATGTTGTAGAGAGCACCCCAGCCATATTGGGCTACACCTTCTTCCATAAGTTTAGACCACAAACTGGAGGCATGAAAACTAAAGGAGGCGATGGATCAATTTTCATTGAAGATGAATACACCTCCAGATTGGTTAGACAGCATGATTTCTGGAGATAGTTCAGGTGCAATTATCTGTTGGTAGGACACCTATTCAAGTCATTGGCAACTACAGGACCCCCTCCATGAAACAGGACACCCACTCTAACTATTTGCATCTACTTGAGTGTATCAGTTTACATCCAAACATTATGGTTTTGGGCAACTTTAACTACTCATCATACCCCTCAACTGTACAGATTTTCACAGACTGTCCAGATTTGTGCCTCATATTTTTGGTCTCTTTTCATAAAATTGTTTTTCTGGCAAATTAGTGGCAAATCATTAAAGAATGAAGTTAGAAAATAATGAAAGACATTAAAGTTTCAGACTTCATACCCTTCAGAAAATTAATGGGAATGCAAAACCTTTTAGTCTATCACCTTTTAAAGTTTGTTACAGCAATATTAAAAATGATCCCAAGTTTTGGTCCTTTGTTCCACTTTTACTCATAGCTTTGTCCAGATTTCTTGCTCTAAGAGGATGAGAGGTATGCTAAGCATCGCTTGACTGCACTCATGTGGAAAATTGCATGCCCAAAGGTTCCTTGACTTCATTAACTCCAGTGCCCTGGACAAGCTAGTTGATACCCCCACAAGGGCTGCCAACATCCTGTATCTGGTGCTTACCAATATAGGGACCAATGTAGCACTCCCACTGTGAGGTCTTCCCTGGTGAGATCTGACCACAAATCAGTTTCATTCAAAGTTACTATCACACCTGACCCCCCCCCCATTATCCAGACTAAACTTAAAAAAACTTCTCCAAATCAGATTATAACCACTTATGGGATGGTATAAATAGCTTCACTGCACCTCCTCCCTCTGATGAGACTGGCAACTATGCCGAGTTCCACACAAATACTTTATACAAACACATGAACAACTGCATTGATGTGGCTGAACCTGATAGGACCAAAACGAGCTCCTTAAGGAAGAGTACACCTGTCTGGTGGACAACTGCCATTAACAGGCTTTACAATAAGAGGAAGAAATTGCTCCCTATGAGTAAGAGGGAGGGAGCCCCAAAATAAAAACACTCCCACCTCAGCTTAAACAAGCAAATAAGATTCTTTGTGAACCCTCCAAAGCTAGCTATGAGTCCAAATTAGCTTCCTCAACTAAGGACAAGCATAAGATGTTCTTTACTTACATACATAACCTAAAAGGAAAGGCTCATATTTGTGCCGAGCTGGTAGTTAATGATACCACATATAGCAACCCTGTCAACATTGCTGACCTGTTAGCAGATAGGTTCTGCGAAAACTGCACTCCCCTTTCCCATCCACGCTTACCCCAAGGCATCCCTACCACCTGTCATCAACCCTGTATCTCTGAAGAGGAGGTCGTGAATGCCCTCTCTAAGGTCAAAAACACAGCATCCATGGGACCTGATAACATCCCAGGTTGTGTCCTACATGGGCTCAAACAAGAATTAACAACACCATTGAGTGGTGTTTTCAGTCATAGTCTAAGAACTGTCTTTGCCCCAGCTGAATGGAAAAAGGCCACCGTTATCCCATTGCACAATGGTGGTACTTCCACTGACCCTGAGAACTATATTCCTATAAGCCTGACTAGCCTTATCCGCAAGCGCATGGAGAGAATCATCAAAAAACTTATCAACAAAGACATCAGTAACCTCCAAACACTTGACATTACTCAATTTGGATTTGTCAAAGGGAGATCATGCCTGTTAAACCTGGTGGACTTCTTTGAGACAGTCACCAAGGCCCTTAATGAGGGGAAATCTGTGCATACAGCCTACCTAGACTTAGCCAAGGCTTTTGACACTATTCATCACTGAGGCATAATTGACAAACTCACCCATCTAGGTATTAACCCGTATATCATTAGATGGGCTGCTAACTGGTTCACTGATATAACACATAAAGTCAAAATAGGGGAATTCACTTCCAACAGCAGACCTGTTAAAAGTGGTGTTCCACAGGGTCTTACACAAACAATTGACTGGTGCCAAAGTCATAGCCTTAAACTCAATGCAAAAAAAATGTATTATCATCACTTTTCATAAGTGTGATGTTCCTGCTAACTACCACATCAATAACAACAGCCTAAGTAAACACACAGTGGTGAGAGCTGGGCACACAGGTTGAAAACAACCTTACCTTTGATCACCATGTCTCCATAGTGGTAAGAAGGGCATTCTATATTGCTCATCTCATAAGCAAAGGCATTGCCTTCAGAAAGAAAAAGAAGTTATAATGTCCCTGTACTCTTCCAACATCAGGCCAATAATTGAGTACAATGCCCCTTTGGGTATGCACCTTTCCAAGCACCTACAGCAACTGGATACACAACAAAGGTTCCTCACAGGGAAAATTCAAGTTTAGCATCTGCCCTATGAGGATCGTCTGAAATCAATGTCACATTATTCTGTTTCATACAGACAGCTCAAGAGGTGATCTCTGCCTTGTATCTAAGGCAATCTTTGACCCTGCTTTATTGGAAATGCTGCATATCTGGAAGTCAAATGGTACATGCCTTACTCGCTCTAAGGGCCTTAATCTGGAATGTGACATTAATAGAACCTCTTGGAGGGACAGATTTGTCTCTCAGAGGGTACCATACATTTGGAACAGACTACGCTTCATGCCACGTACAGCACCCCACTGGCCCTTTTTAAAGGCAATCTGGACGATTGTATGGGTACCCGTTAGTTCACCCCAGGAGTTCCAGCTCTGTCCCTCTTGGACAGGGGTGATAGGTGCTGATCCTGGAAATAAGGGTAAAACTTGGTTAGGCATGTAAGGGCCCTAGGGTCATTAGCCTAGTAACCTCCTATGATCCTATGAGTTTTGTAGTTTTATCACCTCATCTGAATATCTGTTTAATGCTTCTTCTATTTTTTCCATCATTTGGTTGTTTGAATTGATATACTAAATCAGTGTTTCATTTATTTTAATCAGGCCTGTGTGCAGTTTTCTTACCACTTTCCTCTAGGTTACTGGAAATCAAGTCTCTAGCTTGCACTGCTTTTTGCTGAACAGCTGCAGTACTTTTCCCAGTTAGTGTTTTTTCCTCATCTTTTATAGGTTCATAGGTTGGTACTAGGCTATCAGCCCTAGGGCCTATGCAAGCCTAGCCATAACAATTCCCTTGATATTTCTTCCCACAATATTTACTTCTCTGGACCCCTGTCTAGCAGGGCGACTGACATGATCCCCGGGGTGAATTTCCTATCTCCCATCCAATTATCAAGGTTCTTTTTGAAGAGGGCCAATGAGGCACTCTGCTTGACATGTATGGGCAGTCTATTCCAGAGTATGGGGAGTCTCTGGGTCAGAAACCTATCCCTCCAGCATGTTTTGTTCATTGTGATTACAAGGTTTAGATCCCTGGAGCGTGTGGCTCTGAGGGATTGGGATTTCTTTAAGTGGAGCATGTCCAACAGCTCAGGGTTTGACATGGCCTTGTATGTTAAGCAGAGATCGCCTCTGAGTAGACGATATGCCACAGAGTATAGCTGGAGTTTTTTTAGATGGTCAGCATAAGGCATCTGCTTTAGGCCTGTGATTCTTTTAGTGAGGTATTTCTGTGACCTTTCCAGCTGTTGCAGATGTCTTGTGAGGTACATACCAAACGGGGCATTATACTCTATAATGGGTCTAATGAGGGATGAGTACAGTGGGACAATGACCTCCTTTTTTCTGGATGAAAAGCCCTTAGTGATGAGGTGTGCTACATAGAAGGATTTCTTGACTGTTGTGGCGATGCGGTTATCGAAAGTGAGACCACTGTCCACCTGTGTCCCTAAGTCTCTTATCACACTTTAGATGTTTAGTGTCCTGCCACCTATGTGGTAATTCATGGGTACATGTTTTTTTCCAAAGGGGATAACTATACATTTCTTGGCATTAAGCTTGAGCCCATGGCTCTGGCACCAGGCATCTGTTTCTGTACGGCCCTTTTGTGAATATCCACATAATTTGGGGATTCAATAATGGCTCCAAGTTTGCAGTCATCTGCATACTTTGTTAGCCAGAGTCCCTTAGTGTTGGCCTGTACTTCAGAGAAGTAGATGCCAAACAAGAGTGGTCCCAGGACTGAACCCAGAGATACTCCACTTGTCACTTGTCTGGAGCTGGATTTGGAGTCGGCTACTTTTATAGTCTGGGTTCTGTCAGTAAGCGAGTTGGCAACCCATTGAGTAACTTAGGGATTTATGTCCAGCTTAGTAAGTTTATCTATGATTCCAGAGTGGGGGATGGTGTTGAAGGCCTTGGCAAGGACCAGATAGGCTGTGTGGACCGCCTTACCCTCGTCCACAGCTCTGGAGACTGATTTGAAGTCGTCAATCAGATTCAGGAGACAAGATTGGCCCTTCACAAACCCAAATTGGGTGGGGTCCAGTGTTTGAAGGTTGCCAATGTCTTTGTTTATAAGTTCCATGATAATGCGTTCCATGCCCTTGCAGAACAGGCTTGTTAGACTGATGGGGCGGTAGTTCCCGGGATCCAAGGCGGATCATCCCTTGTGGAGCGGGATAACTGTAGCTGTGCGCCACTCAGTGGGCACGAAGCCTGAGGTGAGGCTATGATTAAACATGACACTTAGGTGAGGTGCCAGTTCATTTTGTAGTTCATGTAGTACACAGCCTGAGATGTCATCTGGTCCCATGGATGCTGTATTCTTAGCTTTGGAGAGTGCGGTTTCTACCTGTGTGGCCATGATTACCGGAATTTGGCAATCTTTTGGTATTGAGATGGGCCCTTTAGGGGGTGAGAGGGTGGTGAAGTTGGCACTAAATCGATCTGCCAGGATACTGGCAATATCCTTGGGATCAGTATATTTGATGCCATTCTTTTGCAGCTCATAGCAGATCTGAACATTGCCATTTAGATTCTTGACATAACTATAGAATGCCTTGTGGTTGACTTTGGAATCTTTGGTAATTTTATTTTTGTAACTAGCTTTTGAGGATTATATGAGGGATCTCATCTTCTTACTAAGGCTGGTGAGGGAGTTTTTTGCATCCTGGGATTTTCCTCTTTTCTGCAACAGTTTCTTCCTTCTGTTGTATAGTTTGTTTATAGCAGGGGACCACCAGATTGGCTTCCTTTTTTTGGAGAAGAGCATCTTGGTTCTATTTGGGATGGCACGATTCAAGCACGAGTGGATGTGCTCGTACAGTGTCTTAGTGTAGGATTCTGCAGTCGAACTTCCAGATCCCGTCTGCGTGCGTGTCGTGACGTTTGTCACTTCTGACTTCAGTAGCATGAAGTTGGCTTTGGAGAAGTTTTTTAAGGAGGTTTCCTTACTGGGGGGTGGGATGTGGATGTCAAGGGTGATTTGCTTATGGTCAGACCTGACCAATGAGGGGGTGACCACTGGTGTGGAGCATCTATCTCCCATGTTGGTAATGACCAGGTCTAGGATATTGGAGCCCCTGATGGGACAATGGATTAGCTGATTTTCCTTCAAGTCCTCAGTATTTCTTTATCCTGGCATCCAGATCTTGCATGTACTAGCCAGTTAACGAAATTTAAATATGAAACATTAAACAGAAGAGTGACCAACACAGTTAAACTAAAAATAATTACTTATTAAACACAGTAAGCACTTTCATGCATAGGCACTTCTTCAGCCTGAATAACCATAAAACACAAATGTCTTAAATAAAGTATTTAAGACACTTGTGTTTTATGGTTATTCAGTCTGAAGAACTGCTTATCCATGAAAGCGCTTACTGTGTTTAATGAATTTTTATTTTTGTTCAGCTGTGCTGGTTGCCCTTCTGTTTTATGTTTCATGTTCGGATTTTGTGTTGAACGATCCTTGATTGTGGTGGATACTTTATATTATTTAGTTACTGAAATTTACCCAGAAGTACAGATCCACTGGATTTCTCTGCTAAGTTTCTGTTTTCACACTAGGATAGCTAGAACTAAGCTGTTACTCAATGTGCAGCCATCTTGAAAGTCGGCACAGACTCCATAGGTTTGGCAACAACCCTTATACTTTCTGTTGCCCAAGTCGCAGTGCTGAAAGTTTTTGTGTTTTGGACTTATCATCAAAAACAGTTGCTTAACAGTAGTCTTTCTAACTCATGGATATTATCTACCTTCTCCCTTATTTTCTCTTTAGCGCTCTGCATTTGCACCTCTACTTGTTCTGTGAGTTCCCCCTTATACTGCAATACTTTAATCTTTGTCAGCCCTTCCAAATGATTCTTAATTTTTAACCACATCTCCTTTTCATCCATTTCTAACCTATTTTTAAACTTCACTTTCATTTTATCCCACTCACTAGATATAATTTCTGGAGAAATTTCCATCTTCCCTAATAACTCTTGAATAATTTCCACTACCCATTCTTTAAATTCCTCTCTTCAGCTGGTAGGTAGAGAGGTACCAATGTCTCATCTGTACTTCATTACCCTGCATTTTTATCTGAGTTATTATTGGTGCATGATCTGAAATAGGTACTGGATGTGTGTCGAAGTTTTCAATTAAATGCACATGTTCCTGTAAAATATAATTTCTGCCTAATCCAGTCCAGTTATTGTATGGTGGGGAATATGAATTAAAGTCTTCCATATGGAATATTCTCAAAAAGTTCTTCTGAAACCTACCTTCTTTTGTTATATTTTTCCTTCTAGGTCCCCCAGATACTTCCTCATTATTGCAAATCATGTTCCGGTTCCCACCTATAAGCAATAGTCCCTGCTGAAAACTGATTATTTCTTCACAAATTTGTTAAGCTCCATAATACCAGGTTTAGGTGGGATATAAATACAAGCCAGTGTAATCCTTATCCCTTGCCAGTAACACCTTACTACTACAAATCTGCCATTATCTTTTTTCCACTCTTCTATCACTTAGTATAAATACTTCCCTTTTCCTTTGTATCTGATGTTCTGCTGGATAGCCATCCCGAATTACTTTCTTTATCAAATCCATATGATCACTTTTTTCCAACTGTGTTTCCTGCAGCATTGCTTTTTTGCTCTCTACATTTCTTATTGTAATTCAATACTGTTACCCTTTTTTGTCTATACCTATGAGGACATTCATGATCCAAAATAATATGTTAGCTGCAGCCATTATGATAAGAAGTTATTATTCTCTCCTGTTATACATGAGACCTTTTTTCAATGTCTATTTCCAGCTTTTGTGTAACATGCACCCACTACTGTTTGGCAGGTTGATCGTTTATAGAGTTGTTTCTTGTCATTTCCATTTGAAACTGACATATTTTATAAGACTTTTTGTTTTAATGAAAACCCACAAATAAAAAAAGCCCACCCCTGAACACCCCCATACCATATTAACTCAAGACAAACATAAAAAAGTAAGGACATCTTCAAATAATGAAGTTTATCCCAAATCGACAGCTGCACCAATAAGCATAGCTCTCAACCTTCCATCTCCAAAATGAGGAACACTTGCCCTCATAATGTGGAACAAGTGGGCAAAATGTGGAACAAATACCAATGGCTTACTAACAACTTAAAGTAGGAAGGCCATAGGGAAGGTTAGAATATGCTGATTTTATTTATAAAGAAGATCTTTTAATGAACTAATATGATTCATTTCTATTTACCATGGATTTCACTTAAAAAATTCCCAACACTGAATGTGTGACAGAGTATTTCAATGTGGAACTTTGAGGAACATGAACTTTTTAAGACCCCAAATGAGGTACGTTCCACGTAATGAGGTACACTTGAGAGGTATGCAATAAGCATTAAAGTGCACGTTACAGCCTGTGCTACCAACTTACAGCAATTTCCTGTCTATTATAGTCTTATCTTTAACCCCATGTGAAAAATAGCGTACATGTCTTCAAAAAACATTAACATTTAGCCCCACGCAAAAAAAATGTTCTGGCTATCTTTAAATGATTTCACTTCCCATAGTTTAAAAACGTTTTCATTTCCATCTCTGCCTATTTACTGAGCTGCTTGCCCTTAAGGTTATGTTTCCCAGTAAGCAATGCCCAAAGCTCTCGAGTAATTGCCTTCACCTTTAGTTAGCTTGTTTGCATGGACACTTAAAAAAACAGAACGTATTTCTCTCTCTTTTATTAAAGATTTGGGAAGTTTACATGTATTTTAAAGAAGTATTACATTAAGTGCATAAAATCAAAATATACTTCTCAAGGGGCACTGAAAGGACACCCATTCATTAAGTTGTGGCCTCTCATTAAAAATGTAATGAAATAAAAAGTGGCACGCACCTATGGAAATAAAAACATTTGCTCTCTAACTATAGCATAATCAGTAAATTTTACATCTGCGTCCCAGTAGCCCATCATAACATCCTATTAACACAACAAATGTTCTTCGTAAGTAGGTACACACCAGAAGGATGGATTACATTTGTCTTAAACTTTAAATTCCTATTGTTTCTGTTTTTCCGCGTCTTGTTTGATCCATATCACAAGGCAGCTACTGCGCGTTTGTGTTAAGAGTGTTATGTTGGAGAGTGGCAACTATTACATGGACTGCTGCTGTCCTTTAGCGTTCAAAATTTAAAAATGTCTTACTGTAAATACTTTAAGCCAATCATGGAAAGCACCTCAGTGTTGCAGCATATGTTTAGCAAGATCTGAAAGGCGTGTAACAAAACAACTGTCGATGGTTGAAACTATGTTCAAAGTACACTTCCAGTGCCTTATTTTTTAAACCAGTGCAGGATTTCTAAATTTGTTCCACTATCCACATGGGTATAGGTAGTGGAGAAAATTGTTCGATTTTTAGCTGAAATATACCATCTATTGAGCTTTTGTAATAATGCTGATGTGTGTGTGTTTTTGGAGGGGAAGCACGCTAAGTGAAGCTAGGTGTCCATGTAGATTAGAATGCATTACAGCGCACCCTGCTTATAACTTTCAAATCTATAGCCTAAAGTCACATAACCAAAGTAGAAAACACACTGTTGATGAAATCCAAACTACTAACGTTTAGCTCTTAGCTTTATGTGTAAAGCGAGCGTCTAGGTGTGCAACGATTGGTCAAATGGAAGTGCACGAAACCTTCAACGTCAGTACGTCCGGTAAGCAGAGTGCCTACTTTGTCCACGTTGTGAGACGCATTGATCGTTTCTTGCTACTGTATTTTTTAAATGCGGGCGGGGATTTGATGACTCACAACACTGTCATCCTTGATTAGCATTGGTGATGTCTGCCGTTTGTTGTCAATTTCTTGCAACCGTAGCAATGTCCAATACAGGAAAAAGTGAGGGACAGTTTTAAAATATTAGTACTGTTAACTTCAGACTATGAAATAATAAGTAAATGTGAATTAATACTCATATGTGAAGCAACATAATAAGATAAGTTTAATTATTGCTATTATTTAGTACGTGCAATTCACCACCCTTTGTCCAAAAGTCAGCAGTTTTAGGAGGCATTAAGAAGGGCAAAACTAAAATTTGAGTCGAAATCAGAGCAGTTTTGTGGTATAATTTACCGGCCCATACGTAACGGGGCGATATTTTACTTGAGTGCCTCACCATTTTGTTTCGCGCAAAAGTGGGCGTATCGCTAATTGAGTGACAACCCAGTCTGCATATGTAATTAGCCATCAAGTAATTGCGCGTGCACACATATTTTTTGGGATGACTTTTCAGCATGCTATTTCAAAAAATATAGGTTCATAGGTTCATACTAGGCTATCTGCCCTAGGGCATTTATAAGCCTAGCCAGAGTGTGTTTGGCTTTCACCACCCATTTTAAATAAATTTTGCTATGCCCTTTTTTGAGGTTAATATACTGTGCCTCTGTCTAACAGTGACACAGAAGTGATACCAGGGTAAACCTCGATCCCCATCCACTCATCAAGATTCCTCTTGAAGAGAGTCAATGAGGGACTCTGCCTAACCTGGACTGGGATTTTATTCCAGAGTGAAGGGAGCCTCTGGGTTATGAATCTGTCCCTCCAGCATGTCCTATTTATTTCAGTGCTGAGGTTCAAGTCTCTCGAGAGCGTAGCTCGATGGGATTTGGATTTTCTGAGGTGTAGCATGTCTATTAATTCCGGGTTGGACATGACTTTATACATCAGGCACAGATCGCCTCTGAGCAGGCGGTATGCCATTGAGTAGAGCTGGAGTTTCTTTAACCAGGCAGCATATGGTATCTGTTTGAGCCCTTTGATCCTCTTGGTGAGGTACTTTTGGGGGTCTTTCCAGTTGCTGCAGGTGTCTGGTAAGGTACATCCCAAAAGGGGCATTGTACTCAATTATGGGCCTGATGAGGGATGAGTAAAGAGGCACAGTGACCTCCCCTGATCTAGATGTGAATCCCTTCATGATTAGGTGGGCTATATAAAATGTTTTTCTAACCACTTTGGCCACGTGGTTGTCAAATGAGCGATTGCTATCAACTTGGGTCCCCAGGTCCCTAATTACTTCTTCCGTGTAATGGATTACCACCTATGTGGTAATTTGTGGGCACTGTTTTTGCCAAAGGGGATGACTATACACTTTTTGGCGTTTAACTTGAGGCCATGGCTCTGGCACCAGTTGTCTGTTTCTATGACGCCCTTTTGGAGGATGCTTGTGTCGGCTGGAGAGTCGATTATAGCGCCCAGTTTGCAGTCATCTGTGAACTTGGTCAGCCACAGTCCTTCCGTGTTGGCCTGTACCTCCGGGAAATATATACCGAACAGGAGAGGTCCCAGGACTGAGCCTTGTGGGATGCCACTTGTAACTGATTTGGAGTCTGACATGGCTCCAGCAATTCTAACCATGTGGGTTTGCAACCCATCTAGTGACATAGGGGTTTATGTTTAAGCTGGTGAGCTTATCTATAATGCCCGAGTTGGGTATTGTATCAAAGGCTTTTATGAGGTCCAGGTAAGCTGTGTGGACCACCTTCCCCTCGTCAATGGCCTTGGTGATTGTTTCAAAGAAATCGACCAGGTTTAAGAGGCAGGATCTGCCCTTATCAAAGCCGAACTGGGTAGGATCCAGTGTCTGTAGGTCCCCAATATCTTTTTTTATGAGGTCCATGATGATCCTTTCCATAGCTTTGCAGACCAAGCTAGTCAGGCTTATGGGGCGATAGTTTCCAGGATCCGTTGAGGCACCACCTTTGTGGAGAGGGACCACTGTTGCTGTATGCCACTCTTTGGGTACATATCCTGTGGTAAGGCTAAGACTGAACAGTAGTTTTATGTTTGGGTTTAGCTCTTCTTGGAGTTCATGTAGGACGCAGCCCGGGACACCGTCTGGTCCCATTGATGCTGTGTTTTTTGCTTTGGAGAGGGCGGCTCTTACCTGAGCATCTGAGGTGTCAGGGGGGCAGCACTCTGCTAGGATAGATATTTGCCCTTTTGGTGGGGAGGGGGGGGAGTTTGTGCTGAACCTGTCAGCTAGGATGTTGGCAATGTCTGTGGGTTCGGTGTATTTTTTGTCATTTTGGACTAATTCTGAGCATATCTGGGAATTCCCACCCAGGTTCCTAACATAACTAAAGAAAGCCTTGTGATTATCCTTAGTGTCCTGTGCAATTTTTCTCTCGAAGCTGGCCTTAGACGATTTTATGAGTGCCCGTAGATTTTGCTAACACTGATCAGAGATGCTTTCCCTTTTTGGTATTTTGCTCTATCATGTAGTAGCTTCCTCCTTCTGTTGTATAGTTTGTTTATGGCTGGGGTCCACCAGACAGGACGTCTGCCTTTGGAGGATTGGGTCTTGGTGTTATTTGGGATCGCATGATCCATGCATTCCTGAAGGTGTCCATAGAATGCGTTTATAAAGGATTCTGCGGTCTGGGCCGTATTTTCCACAGGCCCGGGGGCTTTGAAGGATTCCACCTCGGTTTTGAGGAGTGTGAAATTTGCTTTAGAGAACTTTTTCACTGTGGTTTTCTGGGCAGGGGGTGGGGTCGGGATGTGAATATCCAGTGAGATTAAGATGATGAAACAACAAGGAAAAGTAGCATATATGAGCAGCAACAACAGAAAACACCAGTGAGTCCCAGCTCTACCTTCCAAAATGATAAAATTTATTCAGAACAAATCTTTTCTCTAGCGCCTCGGCCAACAGCCTTTACAGAGTAAAACAATAAGACTTCTAAAACTTCCCAATATATACAAGATAGAACAAGACAATCAATCAGTTATACAATCAAGTAATTAATTCACATAAACAGTATACTTTTAAAGCTACAATATTTTAAATGAGGCTTTGCCAGTTGCATTCTCTATTCATACCATATGGTTGTAAGGTCCCATATTTCATAATCAAGATAGATTCCTTTTGTCTCAGTATATTCTTTTGCCATTCTAAATTGTTATAATAGAGAGGAACATGTTCCAATATGGAAACTTTTATATGATCTGTATTACCATGATGTACAGAATTAAAATGTTCAGCAATAGGGCTATTTATTTTATTATTTCTAACATCCCTGATATGTTCTTTAATTCTTTCAGCTAACATTCTCTTTGTTTCCCCAATATAATATTGTTACAACTACAAAATATAACATAAATAACACCCTTGCTAATGCAAGAGTATTTAGCTCTTGTAGTAAATTTTTTTTCATTTATTTTAACTACTTCATTCACTATATGCTTACACACAGAACACTTACCACAAGGGAAGGTTCCTACAACCTTCATATTATTTAAACTGCTGGTACAAGGTTTTTTATAAATACTATGTACTAAGAAGTCCTGAATACTTTTACCCTTTTTATATGATATAATCAGTTTCGTATCTTTCAGAGATAAAATATCTTTCTTAATAAAATTCCAATAGTCCATAATTAGTTTATTAATAGTAAAAGAAAAATTAGTATATTTGGTAACAAAAAACATGCTTTCCTGACTAGATTTCTCATTATTATGACTATTATATTTGTAGTTGTTATCAAATATACTACTGCCTTTTTTATTTTTAAATACTCTACAAAGACTATTTTCTATATTCACTGGATTATATCCTCTAGCATTAAATATTCCGGCTACTTTTACTGCCTCATTATAAGCTAGTTCCATATCAGAATTTAATCTCTTTATTCTAAGAAATTCTCCATAGGGAATGGCTGTTAAAATATGCGAAGGGTGACAACTATTACCCCACATTTTCCAACTGACCTCATCAAACTTTCTATATATGCCAGTATGTATTGGAAAACCTTTGTTGCCTTTAAGAGAAATATCTAAAAAATTGACCTGGCAACCCCGTTGTACATCACTAAAATTAATTCCGAACTTATTATTATTCAATGCATCAATAAATTCTGTAGATGCATTAAAGTTGTCCTTACAAATAAAAATAAGGTCATCAATAAATCTAAAATATTTCAGAACATTATTTTTAAAGAATGGTAATCTGTAAAGAAATTCGTTCTCAAACATCCCCATAAATAGGTTTGCATAAGCTGGCGCAAAGGCAGCCCCCATAGCTGTACCTGTTAGCTGTCTGTAAAGAATGCCATTGAATTCAAAGACATTATTAGTTAGACAAAATTCAACTAATTCCAAAATATAGTGGGTTTTCGGGCTATCCCCAAGAAAGAATTTTATAGCTTCCAAACCCAAAATATGGGATATGTTAGTATAAAGACTCACTACGTCTACTGTGATGAAATACATTCCCTCAGACCAGTATATTTCCTTAATCTTTTGAAGGAAATCATACGAATCTTGTATATATGAAGGTAGCCTCAAAACTTGTTTCATTAGAATTTCATGCAACAAAGTACAAACATTGTAAGTAAAATAACCAAAGGCTGAAACAATAGGCCGCCAGGTGGCGGTCCAAGTTCTTAATGAATCTTTGGTAAACAGAAAAACTTTGCAACTTTGTTGTTCTTGATACTTATTTTTCGATCTACATCTGTTTTGTCAGATAATGTAACCTAATACCTTTTTGCAGCAAAGCATTAAACTCTACTTCTGCCTTTTTCAAAAAGGTTATATTTGTTTCACAGTACACAGTTTTATTGTCAAGATGTTGCATGCACATGCTATAGTAATCGCAAGAATTTAATATTACTAGTTTTCCTCCTTTATCTGAGGGTTTGAAAACTATATTATTATTCTTGCTTAATAGTTGCAATTTTTCCCATTCCATTTTAGTCAAATTATAGACATGCTTTTTATTATTAAATGCTTCCAGTGAGATTAGTTTATGGTCTGATCTTACCAGTGAGGGATACACTTCTGGTCTGGAGCATAGAGTCCGCTTGTTGGTGATGATCAGGTCCAGTATGTTTTCCCCTCTTGTGGGAGTGGTAGCAAGTTGTTCCATAGCATTTGAGTTTATAAATTCTAGGAACCTTTGGGCGAGGGTGTTGGAGCTAGAGTAATGCTCCCAGTCTATGTTTGGGTAGTTGAAGTCACCCAATATAATGGTGTTTGGAGAGACCTTCATATTTTCCAGTGTTCTCAGGAAGGCCGAGTGGGGTTCCTGGGTTTGGGAAGGTGGTCTGTAGCAGGCTATAAACTGGAAGGCAGTTTTACCCACTGTTAGTTGCACATGGATAGTCTCTGATGATTCGTGCTGTGACACCAACCTGGAGGTGTGGGTATCTTTGATGAATATTGATACTCCCCCTCCTTTTGTGGTTCGGTCCAGGTTTTGGGGCCGAAAAGCATGGTATGAGGTGTAACCTGGTAGTGCTGGGGTGCTCTCGGAGCCTTGAACCAGGTTTCTATTACTGCACAGATATTGATGTTCTCCATGCTAAGGAGAGTTTCGAGTGTGTGCATCTTGAGGTTTAGACTTCTGGCGTTGAGTAGCATTACTCTTAGTTTCTTATCCCTTGTGATACCTATGGAGGTGGGGTTGTCTTTTGAGCCTTGCCTAAAAAGGCACTATGGGGGTGGAAAGAGCCTTTGCCAATATCCAAAAGCCCAGGGGTGACAGATGCAAGCCATCCCTAGCGAAGCATTGTGGCTTGTCAAGCATGTCATCCCAAGCTGACAGGCATTGGATCCCCTTTGAATGACACCAATACTTAAGCCAATTGTTGAAATTGATCATCTTGTCTTCATATTGTGGCATCATTCTTGGTGAGGGTAAGATGCTACTCAAGGTCAGGGTCATACCGGCCTGGGCCACATGCTCAGAGAGCTCCTCTATGTCTCTTTTCATGTAGTCCAGGGAGGTACGTCTCGGGTCATTCACACCAGCATGAACAATGACTGAGTCATATTTGTACTTGTCTTGGAGTGACCTGAGTGCTTGTGTTATGTGGCGGATCCTAGTGCCCGACAGGCAGCTCACCGTGACCTTCTCCTTGTTCAGCCTGGTGAGCGGGACGTCAGTGTGCCTGACAATAGAGTCACCTACTACAAGTGTATCAGGTATGTTGTTTAGCCTTAAGGGCTGTGACTGTTCGGCACACTGACTTTGTGAGCTGTGTGTTGCACGTGTTTTGTTTTGGGGTAGCAGTTGCTTGGGTGTCTGCTTTGGAGGTCTCTGCTGCTTAGGCAGATTTTTATTTAGAGCCTCAGTATGTTTTGTGTGTTTATGTGTTTGGTTTGCTGTTGTGGTAGGTCTATGTGAGACTGGAATTGTAGTGAGTGTGGTTTCCTTCTCCTCCTGACAGGTTTCACCAGTACTGAGTTGAGAGAGCTTAGCCTCCAGTTTGGCTATATGGATGCATCTCTCACATGTGTTGGAATTTGTTGGGAGGAGGAGAGGGTTGTCTGTGTACATGAGGCAGTTGTAACATTACCTCAAGATTCCCAGATTCACCAGCTGGACCGGAGAGGAGATTGACAACTGACCTTTGGGCATGCTAGAATAGTATTGGGAATTCCTTTATAATTGAAAAAAGGGCCAATGGGGAACAAGGTACTCAACGGGAGTTTGTGAGGGTGTAGTGCTTTTAATTTTTTAGTGCTGACTTATATAATTGCTTTAGTGAGCAAGTGCCAGGTAACTTAAATGCAATGTGTTACAAGTAACTTAAATGCAAAAACGACAAACAGTAACTTTCTTTTAAGTGAAACAAGGAAATAAGTACAGTAAGCAATGCAGATATCACTAGGGATCCACAGAAGTGCTGAAAAGCCGCGTTTTAGGTGGTATTAGCGTTTCAGAGAAATAACAAGCAAACAACAAGCATACAAACAAAGCTAGATTCAGCAGGCCTGGATCTAGTCTATGCTACAGCAAACAAGGTGTACCAATTTCAGTAAGAAACAGTTGAAATATGCAGGCACTATAAGCCTTTAACCAGAAATTCCCAGCTCAGAAGGGCAGAGTCCAGCCTCTCCTCCCACAAGAGTGCAGACTGCAAACCTTCTTAATGTAAAATAACTGGCCTGAAGCCCAAGTGTTTAAACCAGAACTAATACACTTTTAGAATAACAGACACTGAGCCCTCAATCAGCAGTTCCCAACTTAGAAGGATGTAAGCTACCTGTCCTGCCACCACAGTGCAGGCCACAAACCTTCCTAATGTAAAACAACTGGTCTGAAGTCCAAGTGCTTAATCCAAAAGACTTAGAATGATAGCTACACTTTAATCAAGTTACTACCAAAGCAGTAATAAATACAATTGAATACTTTGAAGAATGCCTGGATTAGTGCTCAAGTTATACAAACAAAGCTAGATTCAGCAGGCCTGGATCTAGTCTACGCTACAGCAAACAAGGTGTACCAATTTCAGTAAGAAGCAGTTCAAATATGCAGGCACTATAAGCCTTTAACCAGAAATTCCCAGCTCAGAAGGGCAGAGTCCAGCCTCTCCTCCCACAAGAGTGCAGACCACGAACCCTTTTAATGTAAAATAACTGGCCTGAAGCCCAAGTGCTTAAACCAGAATTAATACACTTTTTAGAATAACTGACACTGAGCCCTCAATCAGCAGTTCCCAACTTAGAAGGATGTAAGCTACCTGTCCTGCCACTACAGTGCAGACCACAAACCTTCTTAATGTAAAGCAACTGGTCTGAAGCCCAAGTGCTTAAACTAAAAGGCTTAGAATGAGTTACACCAATTAGTAATAAATACAAATGAGTACTTTTAAGATGACGCAAAAGCAAAATAAAGTAGGAAGAAACAAAAATACAGTAAAAGCAGATACATTTTTTATTTTCTTTTTTTGTCAGAAAAGTAGCAAAAACAGTAGTAAAAACAATTCACATGCAATGCAAGCTGGCACACTTGAGTATGTAGCAATATTAGTCCACACACAGTTTGAAAAAATGTAATTAAATTAAAAAGGACTAAAAGCAAGTGCAGAAAGGGTTTATTAGGTAGAATGCAGTAAAGAGATGGGACTGGGGGAGTGTCCTAGATCAAATCTACAGTGGGGCGGGCACTGCAAAAGCCACCAAATTTAAACTACAACCAAGAACAGGGAGGGGGGTGGGGAAGACAGTTTCAACAGAGCTAGATATGAGGAATCACAGTGCAAATTATAAAACCACAAAATATATATACTGATATCTGTATATTTGCAGAACAGTAAGACAACAGATATCTAAGCAACAATTTAGCTCTATAATACAGAATAATACAGAAAAATATACTCAGCTCTATATAATTGCAGATAGTCTTGTAAGGTGATCCAGAAAGCACCTAGGCTTCTGGCTTGGAGCCAGTCACAACCAATTAAGAATAATACCCTTTGCACTGCATACAGCCCCAGAGTGTTCGCCAAATGCATGGCAGTAGTAGCAGCTTACCTCAGACTGCAGGGACTTCAGGTGTTTCCCTACCTTGGACAACTGGCTCATTACTGCTCTGCGCAGGCGTCAACTCATACATGCAAGGGATCAGGTTTTCCTCACCTGTACTCCTAGGAATAAGCATAAACTATAGCAAATCATAACTTCAACCAACTTGGACATTAGAGTTTATTGAAGTACTTCTCAATAAAAAGGCTGCCATTGCTTCCCTTCCACCACACTGTGCTCAAACAATAAGGTAGCAGACCAAGAAGGCTGTAGACAGGCCTTCTTAAAAGGAGCCCTTTTTCTGAGACCTCCTTTTAAAGACCCTACTCCTCCATGGGATTTAAATTTGATGCTTCAGTCTCTCACACAACTTCCCTTTGAACCAGCAGCTACATGTGACCTTAAATATCTTACATGGAAGGCAATTTTCGTGGTTGCCATTACTTCAGCAAGAAGAATTTGAGAGCCAAGTGTTATCTTCTAAACCTCCATACTTGGTTTTCCACAAAGATAGAGTGACCTTACGTACCAATTCATCCTTTCTTCCAAAGGTGATATCATAATCCAACATTAATAGAGCTACCAGTCCACCAGTGTTTTTTCCTAAGTTTACCAAAAAAGGAGAATACATCTTACATTAACTGGATGTTCATAGGCAATTGTGATTCTGTTTGCATAGAACAGAAAAAAAATCAGGAAAGCTGACCCAACTGTTTTTCTTCCTGTGAACCAACTTTGGGAAAACTAGTTTCCAGAGTTACCTTGTCAAAGTGGTTGACGATGCATTTCCTTGGTCTGTATTAAATTGAGCATTTCTCTTACACATCCCTTGAAAGTTCACTCCACGAGATCCATGGCTACTTCATCAGTTTTTCAATCAGGAATGTCCATGGATGGTATTTGTGCAGTAGCAACATGGAATTACCCACCCCCCCATACCTTTGTCATTCATTACAAGTTGGATCTGGTCTCCAGAGATAGGGTGTTATTTGGTTCTGTGGTGCTCTGGAATTCTTGAGTCTATCCTGGACACACATAGCTAGGGACACTGTCCCCCTTTGTTGAGGATAGAATGAAGATTGACAACATCAGATAAAGAAGTTATGTAATTACAACGTTCCATCTGTGTTGTTGCTCTCCATTCTTCCTCAACTCCCCTCCCACCAGCGGCCATCCTGTGGCTTCAGGAGGAATGATTATTTATGTGTCCTCTATATTTTTATATATGATTTCTAAATATGGATTTTCCATAACTTTCTTAATATTCCTACACTAATATAGCAGCAAACAAGATCTGAGGTAATTTGGTAACTACATTGTGGGTAAGGGAGAAGTTTGAGATTTGGTGGCTGCAAGCTTTACGGTCGAGTTGGATCTGACAGATCGTATCTTAACCCGCTTGTTGAGGAAGAATGAAGATTGACAACACAGATGGAACATTATGGTAAGTATATAACTTCTTTTTCATTCCATAACACTTTTTTTTAATTATTTATTTGTGACCACCAAGAATACTCCAATTTTTACTAACTATATTCTTGATCTCTATAGAGTCTGAATTGTATTCCAATACAAAATGTGTATGAAAACTGGCCCTATTCATTGGGAGCGTTATAACGTTTGTATATTGACCCCTCACCAAAATTTTGTATAGGTGTAGTTGTAACTCCTGGAAGACCAGTACCTAAAAAGTGTAAGGTATTTTACACTCTGTTTCTCTATAATTTCATCACTAATCCCCTTGACCAACATGTTTGGGATTCCCCTTTCAAAAACAAAACTTCTAATTTATTACTTTCGGTATCAAAAATCCCTTTATCAGAAACCATCCTTCAAAAAATATATAATTGTTGCCTAAAATAATATCCATATTGTCCATAATGGATTTAATGCTTCTAGTAGTTAGAAAATCAAATGGAAGTAAGGCTTCTTGGAAAAATTCCAGAACCTTCACCTGAGGTATACTTGAAAAAAAGGTCCATGACATCAACTGTCAAAAATCTAACCTCCTCATCCCAAAGTTCAGGTTTCAATCTCCCCGAAAAAGTCCCAGGAATCTTTTAACAAATGCATACCTAAATCCTGCACTGGTTTCAGTAGGCTATCTACTATGACTGTCAGGGAAGGGTATTGGAGCCTTGGGCTGCCACTATGGGTCTCATGGGGAGGTTTTGAAATATTTTGTGAACTTCAGGGATGCCAAAGATAGCTGAGATGGTCATTGTAGTGCTCTTCAAAAATTACAAGTATCAAAACTAATTTGATCCTGCATTACTTTGTCTTGTCGGTACTGGTCTGTTTTTTGTATGCAACAAAAAATTTGTTTCTTGATGCTACTGTGTAATTTTCATTGTCATGTAAGATGCTAAGCATATCACTAATATAGTAGATGTTATCATGTAGTACACCACCACCACCCTTGTCTGCTTTCATGATTCTAATTGAATTTTCCTTCCTGAAATTAGATGACTCTCTTTCAAAAGAAAAGTGGTACTTTCTCATGACCATTCTTTTTGAAGCAAAATCTTTATAAACATCTCTTTTACAGGCACTTGCAAAAGCATACACTGTTGGTCTCATAATTGGCATTGTAATACTTTTCTTTTTAAATATATTTTAATTAACAGAATCCTCATTGAAATCCTGAAATTGAATAGCAAAATTGAACTTCCTAATATATAATTTGAATAAACATGAACCCCTTTTCAAAACGAGAATAATGGTCAACAGTGATATTTAATAACACCCACCCCCTTTTTAAAATTGACATATCAACTGAATGACAGTCATGTAAACTACTTGGATACTACCTTTACAAAACAAGTAGGTAGGTTTGCCTCAAATGTCTATAGAAAACCACATTTTTCAAATGCATATTTACATTTTAGTACTCAACACCCATTTGTACAGGGAAAAAAAAAGTTTTTTTTTACCCAAAGACAACGCTGCCTGGTAACAATAAAGGCTGTCCTCCTTAATGTATAGAACCCACTGTAGACATTCGATAATAACTGCAGCACTTTATTCCAAACGTTAAAAGTTCCAGGGTATAAGAGTAACCGAAATGACAAAAACAACAAGTGGATTTAGCGCGCTTTCATCTTTAAACGTGAGACTTCTTCAGAATCCACACTTTAGGGTTAAGAACTCGTTTAAATCTTTTATCATAGCATCTCATTGGCTTTTTAATTGGTGCTCAAATCAATTAACCATATACAAAACTTACAAAAAACAAACTTTAAAATACATAACATTTATATATTTTGTGACAAGTAGTGTAGCGTAGAAATCAAAAAATACCTATAATAACATCATAATCCTGAGTACAGCTCACTCAATAGAAAATATAAAATATATATACAAATTCACTAAATATACAAACTCACTAAATATACATACAATATGTGAAATATGTAGAACACTATAAACTTGGATATAGTCCATGTCCTTGACATGTAAACTAGTCTCTGAAATCTAATGTTGGTGTTGATAAAAGTTCTCTGTTTCTCACATAAGAAACATTATATAATCATATTAAAAGCACCCCCTGTAAAATAATATGTATTGTTGTGTTGTTAAAAGTAAATATAAAACACTACCAATACCAATTGAAATGTTGTGAAATCATTACATGTTAAGAAGATAGAACCTATGTCAACACTATGTAAAACTATAGATATTATAAAATATAGAATTCATATTATATATTCATCTTGTTTTATCCTTTCTTCTTTGGGTTCTGGGGCAACAATTTTAAAGCAGGTTTGATGGAAATGTGATCATTCATTCCTAGGTTAGTACATGAATCCAATCTAATTTGCCAAATCATCTCTCGATATTCCAAAAATGTTTCCCAATCTCCACCCCTTTCTCTCTGCTTGACCACCTCCAGTACCCAAAATTTTATATTCATATTGGTACATTTTAAAGTATGCCTATATACAGCGTTATTCACATTCTTTTTATTAATATCTCTGACATGCTCATAAATACGACTTCTCAAATTTCTCTCTGTTTTCCCCACATAGTATGCCCCACATGTCTTACAGTATGCCAAATATACCACTCCTGTGGTATAACAACTAGAATACGAATAACTCCTCAGCTTTAAACCGATATTGGGAATATACAATTCCTTTTCACCTAATATAAATGAGCATTGGGCACATCTTCCACATTTGTGGGTACCAACTTTGGTACATGCCCCTTGATTTGTTTCACTTTTCTTCTTTTCCAGAATATTTTTTATATTCATATTCCTCCTGAGGCTGTATTTTAATTGTTGTTGAAATATTTCTGTTCTAGTGGGAATTCTGTTAAACATGTTCCATACTTCATTAATACTTCTTTTCATCCATCCTATATCATAATAGTAAGTTAAAACCAGATGTGGGATATCAAAACCTCTACTTTCACTGTCGGTATGCATGTAGTTGGATCTCTTCCTGTTCTCTTTGTTAACATAAACTCCAGTTTCTTGTACCAATAATGGTTTGTACTCAATATCTCTTTTCTTTATAATTTCTTTTTTAATATTCTCTACTATTCTCTCTGGGTATCCCCGTTCCATAAACATATTTTGAACAATATTGACTTCTTTAATGATATCATTTGGGTCTGATGTCATCCTTGACACCCTAATCATTTGGCCCTTTACTATGTTCTTTTTGAGATAATATGGGTGGTCACTTTCATAATGTAAATATGAATTAGAATGGCATTCTTTTCTATAAACATTATATCTTTAATTCTTCTTTTCATAATCCTTCTTTTCATAATCCTTATCTATCCTAACTTCTAAATAATGTATCACATCTTTATTACTTTCAAAAGTAAATTTTAAAAAAACAGTACTATTATTGAAAACCTCCATAAATTCACTAATGGTTTCCTTTTTTTCAAAACAGGTTTATTGTTTTAACATATAAGAGAAATATCATAACAATTTTATACAAGTAATTAAAAATAGGTATTATTATAATATTCAACAAAACAACTAAAGTATTTACAAAGACATCCACTACAATCAGATCAATTAATTAAACTAAAATACCGTGCTATTGAAATTAGAATTTTTTTAACAAATTTTGTAAATTATCCCATACAATATAATATGATGTTTTTCTAGTTGTTCTCATTCTAATTGTGCTTATTTCCATATGGCACATTATATTCATAACATTTTAAATTCATTGAACGAAGGAGGTGTATCTGAAATCCAATTTCTAGTTATTATTTTCCTGGCCACTGCTAGGATAGACCATAACAAGGGAAGCTTAATCTTTTTAACACATTGAGGTACAGGTGTGTTGAATAATATAAGAGACTTAGAAATAATGAAATTATCTGTAAAAAGAGCCTGCAAAAATTCATTAATTGACTTCCAGTATTCTTTCAACTTCATACAGTCATAAAACATATGAGCCCAGTCAGCATTAATTTCTACATTACATCTCTTACATAGATTATCTTTATTATTTATTTTATTCATCATCAAAGGTGTATAAAAAGATCTATGTAAAAATTTCCATGTATAAAGTCTCCTGACAATGGAAGATGTAGTTCTATAAGCAGATTCCAATATATATTGTTTATCTTGTTGAGTTGGTGGGTCCCCATTAATAGAGGTGAAATAATTCCAGTATGAATCTACACTGTAAAAGTTTCTTGTCTGATAATTTTATGTATATATGAAAGTTTACCTTTATCAGAAACTTTATGCTGTAAATTTAATATCAAGTAATCAATCAGTTTTGGAATAGATTCTTTAACTGTTATAGACATTAGATCTATTCTATCAATGAGATGTTGTCTAAAGATCTGAACCTCTAACCAGCAAGTTTCTCTTAGATCAAATTCTTGTTTTAAGAAATCTAGATTTTTAACTTTATTATCAGATATCAGCTGATACCAGTACTTTAGATAATTATCTATAGCTAAATGAGCTCCTTCAGAAGTAGATGACATAAGCATACCCTGAGTATACATTATAGGGAATACAATAAAATTCCATTCCCTATACTTAGGGTGCATGAATATAAAGTTACGATAACTAATAATAATATTTAATGGGTAACAAACCATATATTTTTAGGTGTAATAGGTGAAGTACAAAATTCCTTTAGCAACCACAACATGGAGTTATTTACAATCATATTTTTATGTGTTAAGGAGATTTTCATGAAGTGCATACTAATTAGCTCCCAATAATCTTTCCATTTTGCGATATATGACTGATCTATTAATAAAGTAATAACTTTTATAATAGAAGAGATAATATATAAATTAAAGTCTGGAAAAGAAATACCCCCTTGAGACCAGCTATTAGTATGTTTCTTTAATGCAATCCTAGGTCTATTAGGTGCCCATAAGAAATTTAACATTAGTGTATTCAGTTTCTTGATAATTATTTTTGTAGGTGAAAGTATTATTGATTGTATTAAGTATAAAATCTTGGGGAATATTATCATTTTAATAATTGTAAGTCTCTCCTCCATAGTAAAAACATATTATTCCAGGTATTAAAAAGATTTTGTATATTAAGAAAACAGGTATTATAGTTATTATATATAATAGATTTAATATCTTTAGATAGTATTATACCTAAATAAGTTATCTGACCTGAATTGGGTACATATTTAGTAAAATCACTAATGAGAATATTTTTTCGTGTATATATAGGTAGTATTTTAGTTTTTCTTCATTGAATATTAAACCAGAAATACTTTTAAAATTCATCATTTTATCAAATAAAGACTGCATAGAAGAATTAGATCCTGCTGATGTAATTAGAACATCATCTGCAAAAAGTTGAATTTTGATGTTGTATTTTCGTCTATTTCAAAACCCTCTATGTCAGTACTGTTTCTAATCAAATTAGTCCAAGGCTCCATTACTAAAGTGAATAATAGTGGAGAAAGTGGACATCCTTGCTTTGTACCTTTAAGAATGGGTATTTTTTGTGAAACATATGTTCCTACCTTAATATAAGCCAGCGTTCCTTTGTATAAATGCTCAATTAAATTTACAAATGCATCAGAGAAGTTTGTGCATTTCAGTAAGGTAAACAGATAGTCCCAACTTACTGAATCAAATGCTGAACCTATATCAAGACTAATAAGTGTTAAATCTTTCTTTTTCCTATTTGTAAAATCAATTAATGTTAAAGTTCTTCTTATATTATCAAAAGTATTTCTATTTACAATGAAGCCCGTCTGATCTATATCTATAATGCCGGGGATGATTGTCTTCAATCTATCAGCAAAAATACTCATAAACATTTTATAATCAACATTAAGTAATGAGATGGGTCGATATGAAGAACATCTAGTTGGATCTTTATTAGGTTTTAAAATTGGTGAAATAAATGTATATTGCCAAGATGGGGGGGTTATTAACTCAGTTTGGGCCAAAATAAAAACCTTATGTATTAATGAATATGTAGTTTTAGAAAGGATTTTATATATCTCTGGTATAATACCATCATTACCCGGTGCTTTGTTTGATTTAAGCTTATTTATTTGTGTAATAACTTCTGTATATGAAATACTCTTGTCCAATAGTTTAATCTGTTGTTTATTAAGCTTTTATTCATGTTTGTGGTTATAAACTCCTTTATTTTATCTTTGGGTTCCATGTTAATGTTGTTATGGTTAATCTTGTGAAAGTGATTTCTAAATTCATCCAGTATTTCTGGTATACTAGAAACATTCTTCTTTTTCCTTAGAGAAAAGATTTCTTTGATATGGTTTTGTTTATTCAATCTTTTGTTTTATTTTTAAGTCTATGTAAGTATTTGGGGCTTATTGAATAAGACAAAACTTGTATTTCTCTAAAGTTATTTTAACTTTATGAGTTAAAATTTCTTTGTATTTCTCATTTAGTTTGTTTATTTCTTCAATAACTTTCTTGTCCATAATATTTTCTTTATTATTATGTTTATAAGAGTCTAATTTACTTTGAATATCTAACAATTCCTTATCCCAAGATTTCCTTTTATTATTATACCATCTGATACTTTGTCCATATAGATATGATTTTAAGGCATCCCAAACATAGACAATGGAGACTTCAGGAGTATTATTTATGTCTAGAAAATGTTGTACTTCTGAAAGTATATATTCTTTATAGTCTTTTAGCTGAGTTAAGTATGCTGGTATCCTTTTGATCTGAACATTATGAGTATTTTTATCATGAATTCAAAAACAATTGAGTTATGATCAGATATAGGACATGAAATGATTTTGGAATTAATTAAATCTGTTACCATCTGGTTAGAAATAAAGACCCTATCTATTTTTGAATAAGTTTTGTATCTGTTAGAAAAAAAGGTGTATGGTAATGATTTTGAATCTATCTGATTATTAATATCATTCAAATGATAAGAATTAGCAAAATCATTTAAATGTTTTGCATTAGATGTAATTCTTCTTTTCCTTATAGTGGTAGTATCACTTTCATGTAGTATACAATTAAAATCACCAGCTAAAATAATATCCCCTATAGAGAATGATATGATCTTATCAATATGATGTTTCACTGTATTAATACCAATTCCAGGTATCCAATATACATTAATTAAAGTGTAAGTCTTCCCATTAATTTGTATTGTAACCATACAAAACATTCCTTTGTCATCCTGAAAAGACTTAATGGTTTTAGGAATGGGCATACTTTTATTCCATAAAATAGCCACTCCTCTTTTTTCTGAGTGTGCTCTGAACTAACCAATACTGTATACTTATTAGTGGCTAGTTTATCAATATCTTTTTCAAGAGATGGGTTTCTTGCAGGAAGACTAGATTGGCCTTGTGTAAATTAATGTATCTTATTAGGCTTGCCCTTTTACACGGATTATTCAATTCATTAATGTTTAAAGAAATTCCTTTTAAAGATGTCATTTGGCATTTTTAAAACTCAAGAATCTTATGATCAAAATAACAAATAACAAGATAAATAATGTTACATCTCCTCTTTTAGGTGTACCTTTAAATATAGCTGTATTTATTAAATCTCTTATGGGATTTTGTATAGGATTCAATTTTGTTTGTAGTGACAATGAGTATACAAAATATATTGTGGATGTCAAAACTATATACATATAACAATGAACAAGTGAAAATAATGTAAGGATTAAACCTTGCATCCAGCCTGGAGTTGAAAACTCCAACTTAGAGTAGTATTTACTACTCAAGTTAACCCCTACCCTAAGCAGCAGTACCTCAGCTACCACCTTATCAATTTAATACTAGTTATATTTAACTGAGGTTAACAGTTTTCAATTCAATTATCTATCAAGACAAAACTACACATTTGGTAAAACAGCATCATATAAACTAAAATAAACTCATTTTTTTAAACCTGTTCATACTACTATATAGATCTATGTAATATATAACACTTGTATTCAAATAGCATTCAAATAATCTTGATGTTAGAAATCAAGAGGAGAGAAAATTAGGTTCTAACATTCATTTAAATCAAAAACTTTGGCTAATATGATTCAGACATTACATATATTAAGATGCATCTATTTTCTGTCATGTGAATACTATTAACAGCTTCCAAAAAAAAAAAAATCTTGAATTGTTTGTATATGAGCATTTACTTAAACTCATTATTGTCAATAGAGTAAAATATTGTATTCATAAAAATTATTATAAATCATATTGCATAGTTATGCAAATTCTCAGAAACACTTGCATTATTAAAAAAAAAGCCATCACACACATACACACAGACACACACACACATACATACACACACACATACACACACACACACACACACACACACACACACACACACACACACACACACACACACACATATATATATATATATATCTGATCTCACTGAGTTATGTCCTTGTTGAGCACTATCCTACTTGCTGTCCCTAGAATAAATCTGTCTGCTTTATAGAAAATAATGCACAGCAAACACATTTTAGTAACCAGATTTTACAATCATGCTAACCTACTGCTTTAAAATATATCACATGACATTTCTTCCAGAATAGAATTATAAAATTGTTTATGCTTGTCAATCAGATGAATTAAATGAATTATAATAAAGTATATGTTTGGAACAGAAGTTTTAACACAGATTATTATGCTGCTGTTAAGTAGATTTTCAAAAACATTTAAATAAATGTTTCATTTTCTATGCCTTCTAAAATAAGACATTTACTTACTACAAGAAACTACATCATTTAAACTCATTATAACTGACATTTTATGAATAGAGTATTTTTCCTGAATCTGTGGTGTGTCAGTATGATAACTAGGTCAGAGGTTATACTAACTGCTTTCAGTTTCTCTGTGAGAATTCTGTGAGTTGAAGCTTTTGAAGTAGTTCATGGACACTGTGCATGAGACAGCCCACATCCCAGATTGTCTCCCTTAACATTTTGGCGGAAACTTATTAAAACTTGTGGCAAACATTCATTTTGTCAATAGAGTAAAATATTGTATTCATAGAAATTATTATAAATCATATTGGATAGTTATGCAGATTCTCAGAAACACTTGCATTATTATATAAAAAAAGCCATCACACACACACATACACATACACACACACACACACACACACACACACACACACACACACACACACACACACACACACATATATATATATATATATATATATATATATATATATATATATATATATATGATCTCACTGAGTTGTGTCTTTGTTGAGCACTATCCTACTTGCTGTCCCTAGAATAAATCTGTCTGCTTTATACAAAATAATGCACAGCAAACACATTTTAGTAACCAGATTTTACAATCATGCTAACCTACTGCTTTAAAATATATCACATGACATTTCTTCCAGAATAGAGTTATAAGATTATTTATGCTTGTCAATCAGATGAATTCAATGAGTTATAGTAAAGTATATGTTTGGAACACAAATTTTTAACACAGATTATTATGCTGCTGTTAAGTAGATTTTCAAAAACATTTAAATAAATGTTTCATTTTCTATGCCTTCTAAAATAAGACATTTACTTACTACAAGAAACTACATCATTAAGACTCATTATAACTGGCATATTTTATGAATAGAGTATTTTTCCTGAATCTGTGGTGTGTCAGTGTGATAACTATGTCAAAGGTTATACTAACTGCTTTCAGTTTCTCTGTGAGAATTCTGTGAGTTGAAGCTTTTGAAGTAGTTCATGGACACTGTGCATGAGACAGCCCACATCTCAGATTGTCTCTCTTAACATTTTGGCGGAAACTTATTAAAACTAGTGACAAACATTCATTTAGTAGTGTAAATGCATGTAAACATGACAAAACCTTCACAATGTATTCCACAGACCATTACAGCCTCTTACTTCTTTTCAGAAAGAGAAACAAATTGAATCACAGCTTGCCATTAAATCTTCAGATATTTTGACTGGTTATGAAACAAAACATTATAACTGACATATTTTATGAATAGAGTATTTTCCTGAATCTGTGGTGTGTCAGTGTGATAACTATGTCAAAGGTTATACTAACTGCTTTCAGTTTCTCTGTGAGAATTCTGTGAGCTGAAGCTTCTGAAGTAACTCATGAACACTGTGCATGAGACAGCCCACATCTCAGATTGTCTCTCTTAACATTTTGGCAGGAAACTTATTAAAACTAGTGACAAACATTCATTTAGCAGTGTAAATGCATCTAAACATGACAAAACCTTCACAATGTATTCCACAGATCATTACAGCCTCTATGTAAGTGAAATTAAGCCCAAAATTACCAACAAGCAATAAAACTCAACATTCTTCTCCCAACTCAATTTTCATACAAATCCTATTATTCACTGTGCCCACACAATCAAAAGCATTTCTATATATTAATAAAGAAAAGAAAAGAGAGTAGAAAATAAAAGGGAGTGAGGCAGAAATAAAAAAAATGTAAGAGAAAGCTGTAAGAAGTATATACAATGGAATGTTACTTACTGTTTATATTAATAGAGTTAAAAATAAAACATATTATTTACTCTTATTTAGTTCTGATTATTATTAGTTAAAGCATAACAGATTATTTACAAACAGGCATAAGCAGTATAATCAAGAAAGTATAATTAGAAATAGCATTTGAAGAACTTATAAAACTTTTACAAGGAATAAATATGTTATTATTCTATTAATGATATTTTCATTACTGTTCTCTCCTGCCCTCCCCACCCTTTACCCACTACATAATCTAAATAGAATGTCATTGTTTAAACAAAGAAAATAATAAAAGGAGAAGGAAAAAAAGGTAAAGATAAAAAATGTATCAAATTACTAACCTTACTTCTTTTCAGAAAGAGAAACAAATTGAATCACAGCTTGCCATTAAATCTTCAGGTATTTTGACTGGTTATGAAACAAAACATTTCTTTGCACATAGAGAATAACTTTGATTAAATCTTTTCCAAAATATTTGTGGCTTTCTGGAAATGCAGGAACTATATTCAAAAAGATTAATAATGAACTAAAATGATAAGAGAGAAAAAAAAACATATAACAAATCATTTGTTTTTTAGTCTCTTCTTCTTCTCTGAAGTCTTCCAGGAAGCTTCAGTTGCCAATCTCTTTAATGAAGAACTAGCCCATTCCATTTCTTCTATTTTATCCAAAATCCTTTTTCTTTGACAAACAGTAAAGCAGAGTCTAAATCATCGAAAACCTTAGGACCATCAGGAAGGAAGATTTTAAGCTTGGCAGGAAACAGAAGGTATGTTTTAAACTGTGCTTTTTAAGCTCCCTTATTAGTGGCAGAAAAACTTTTCTTTTAGCTATTACCATGGAAGAATAGTCATTGTCAAAGCACAGTTGTCTCATTAATCTTAACAGGAGCTTTAGCCCAAGCAGATTTAAGAACCATCTCTTTATCAAAAGATGATAGAAATCTAACTATAACTGATCTAGGATATTTTTGTTAGAGTTAGTATTAGCTATAGATCTATGTGCTCTTCGATACCAAAAGAGAATGCTTCTGGTAAGTCTAAAGTTTTAGGAGCCAAGTTGTTAAAAAAGAAGTAATATTGTTACCTTCAATATTTTCTGGCAGTCCAAAAATCCTAATGTTATTGCACCTAGATCTATTTTCCAGGTCATCCAGCTTTGTTTGTAAATGTGTATTTTGTTTCAGCAGAAACTCAATGTTGATTTCCTCTTCTTGGATTCTATTTTCCATGTCATTCACAGCTTCTTCTATGCCTGTCATCTGGTTCTTCTGTTGTTGCAGGTCTGTATGTAACAGGTCTATTTGTTTTGTAGTTTTTTCTATGAAGGTGTCTATTTTAGTATCCATTTTATCCATTTTATCAGTAAGTTGCTGGATTATAATTATCAGAGACTGAAGTTCTTTCTTGATGCTGGAGTCTTGAGAATTTGTCTTACTGGAACTCATTTCAGACTGATAAACTGACAGGAAAATTTCCACAGTGATTTCTGACAGGAATATTGTTAAGATTTCCTTTCTTTTTTAGATATAGTTCAAGAACTATATAAAACAAAAGTATTTAGAAAGAAAATTACTTCAAAAATTAATTTTTTAAGTAATTAATTCCTGTCAGTGTAATGAAATTGGTGGAGCTGAAGAAATCTGCTGCTATCCTGTCTTCATCCTTGGCCACCAGTATCACTAATGGTTTCCTGAGTGCCATCCCAGACAATAAAAATATCATCCAAAAACCTGCAGTATCTTACTATGTTTTGTTGGAACCTGGAATGGAAAACATACTGTAGTTCCCAGTACAACATAATATTTGCATAAATGGGGGCACAGGCTGACCCCATCACCACTCCATCCAACTGGTGATATATTTCTCCCAGAAAGTAAATGAAGTTGTATTTCAAAACCAACTCCATATGCTCCAGTACCAGTTTGAATTCATCTGCATTCAACATTTGAAATTCTACAAGCATTTTTTCAAACCACTCTAGTCCCTCCTTATGGGGAATAACAGAGAATAAGTCTTTTACATCTGTGGTCACAAACAGAAAGTTAACATTAAATGGAATAATTTTTAATTTTTCCAGGAAATCCCAGGAATCAACTAAGATGTATGGATATTTTAAATTAAATTTTTTTAATTTTGTATCCACGTAAATAGCTAACGGTTGAGTCTTGGATCCCTGTGATGTCACTATTGGTCTCAGGGGAGGGTTGTCTATCTGCTTGTGTATTTTCGGAATTCCGAAAATTGCGGGAATAACAGGTTTTGCTAGCTTTAGAAAATTGTACAATTCCACATCGATTAGTCCTTGTAGTATATTCTCTTCCAAGGTGAAGTCAATTTTTTTATATAATATGTTTAATTCATTGCAGGATATCATGCAGTATCTATTGTCAGTGTTCAAAATTTCTAACATCCTGTTTGTATAATCCCACTGATCCATCAAAACTACCCCTCCCCCTTGTCAGGTTTCATAACCCTGTTTCGGTTGTTACTTAACTGGTGTAATATATATTTTTCTTGTTTACTTAAGTTATACCTTTTCTCCTTCCTTTTACCATATTCTCCTCTTACAGTGTAGATAATACATTTTTCAAAATTGTAAATATCCTGTTGTGGGGGGGGGGGGTTGTAGGTACTTCATTTTTTTTTATATTCTCTTGTTTGACTGGATGGTCGTGGAATATTACTGCTAGATTCAAGTTCCTGGTAAAAAGTTTGATATCCAGGATTATCTCTTCAATTCTGGGTGTTTTTGATGGTACAAAAATGAATCCTTTTGTAAATAATTTGGAAAAAAACATCTGTCACTTCCACGTCAGTGTAGTTATAAATGTTGAAATTATTGTGTGTATTTATAATTTTGTGACTGTTTTCCTCACTAGATTCACTAGAAAAATCTTCTTCTGTAGTGTTCACCCCAAGTAAATTATTTTCCCGGGGGGTATTATTAATATCATGACTGAAAACCTCAGTTCCATTCAACACTTCTATTCTACTCGTGATTAGTATAGTTAATGTCTCCCTGTTCACCTCTTGTACCTCCCTCTCCCCTCTAGTCGTCCAGGGAAAAGAAAGCTTAGTAATGGGCCAGTTTCTGAGACTGCCCAGAATGATTTGTGAGAAAGGGATTTTTGATATTGAAAGGAAGAAAATAGAAGGTGTGTTTTTTGATGGGGATACCCTAACAATGTTGGTCAAGGGGATTAGTGACAAAATTATGGAGGGATGGGGTGTGAAATACATTTTTCTTTTAGCTATTAGTCTTCCTGGATTTACAAGTACATCTTTACAAAATTTTGGTAAAGGGTCCTCAACGCATTTTGTATTGGAATACAATTCAGCCTCTAGGGTGATTAAGAATATAATTAGTAAAAAATGGAATATTCTTGACAATGACGAAAATAAAACTGATAGGCAATGAACCCTTGTTTGTATACAAGAGGGCAAAAATATTAGATATGGTAGAATTACCAAGTCAGATTTGTATTTCTAACAGAGTGAACAAATACACTTCAAAATGTAGAGCATGTAATTAGTGCAAATATATTTGCGAAAATAGTTTTTTGGTGTTAGAAAATTTTATAAAATCCACAATACACTCCATAAAAGGTAACTGTAACACTAAATGTGTTATTTACCTTGTGATATGTTCAGAATGTCTAGTGTTTTATGTTGGCAAAATGGAGAGTGCACTTAAAAAGCACATTTATGAACATTGCTATGATATCTTGAAGGGTAATATTAACACCTTATTTAGGCATTTTTGAATTATGGTTTCTTTAAACAATTTTTGTTTATCATTCAAAAAAAAAAAGAGTCCCCACCCCTAGAAGAGGAGTGTGAGAAGACACAATAGGATTTAAGGAGTTTATTTGGCAACTAAAGCTTGAGACCATACATTCTCCTGGTTTAAACAACTTTTCCCTTATTCCAGTTTTAAAACAAAGGACTGCAAAATTATAATTTAAATTTAATTCTATTTACTTTATGAGCTAAAAAAAATATAATCTTTTTTTATATTTTTTATTCATTTACTTTGGCAACATATGGATTCTTAGAAATACTACATTTGAGTTGACTTGTCTTTAAGGAGATATGTAAATTTTTAGGTGTACAAATTGTATAATGAGTGCCTGTGTTAATGTAGTAAACTAATTTACAGGTTCACAACTTTACATCTTACATTTTATGTGATGTATTTAAGCATAATTCATGCATTTATTTTTTAAAGATGGTGCTTTCTTTAAATTGTATTGTTTGTTGCAATTTGCTTTAATTATTTGTGGTATTTCAAATGATGTTCTGAAGAAGTCCCATTATTTTGTGTGGGACAAAAAGCATTTTGGCTTTAACACAAAGATTTTGTTACAGCTAATATTTTTGTATTAGTACTGGGCTCTGGTGGTTTGCTACATTAACTTCCCTTTGCACTGGTGCACTCTTGGAGTTTGTTGAAGTTAGGCTTTGGGTAGTCAGTTTATGGAAACAAAACAGAAAATTTGAATGGAAAAAAATCACCAGGTTCCTAGGATCATGAATAGAACTTCAATACTACTCTCACCAAAAACCAGTGTACCTACTCTTCTTGCTTTTAGCCAATAATCTCTTTTATTGAAAGGCTTGTTGATATTGAAGTTCAACTTGGTGATTGTTTTTGTGGTATTCCCTCTACTTTCTACCAGGTACAGCCACATCTGTGCAGCTGTTTAACATGCTGATATAGTTTAGTGGTTTATGCTTCCATGTATTCAGAAGAGTTAATTGGGTTTGGTAGGGATTTGAAGCTTGCCAGTGTAAAAGCTTGGAGTTGGTAGTTTATCTTGGAGAAATTTTTAAAGGTACCAGGGGCATATGCAGTCCCTGGATTAAATTTTATTTAGAAGGAGATAGCTTTATGGTCAGACCTGATAAGTAACAAAGATGTGCAAGAGATGATGCAAGATGCCCCCTTATTAGTAAGTATAAGGTCTAAGACACTATTCCCCTAGTGGGTACTCTGAGTAGTTATTCCAGGGCATTTGTATTGTCAAAGTCCAGGAATCTTTTTGTTTGTCGGTAGTGGTGTTATAGGTTTCCCAGTCTATAGCTGTATAGTTTAGATTGCCCATGAAAGTGGTATTAGGTTTAATGCTGAGTAACTGTAGTTCTTGGAGATAGGCATTATTATTTTCTTAGGTCATAGAGGGAGTTCTGTAGCTAGCAAATATGTAGTAAGGGACCTTTATGATGGTGATCTGATTAGATTAACTCCAAGAGTGCATCAGTGCAAAGGAAAGTTAATGTAGAAAACCACCATAACCTAGTATTAGTACATAAAGTTTCATGTTGTTTAACCATCCTTGATGTGAGTTTCTTCTGAATGAAAACTGAAACATGTCCACTTTTTTCCCTCCTGCACCTTGGCTGGTAAAAATGTGTAGAAGGCATTATAGCCTGCACAAGCTGAGTACTCCCTGATATTTTAAACAATATTTCAGTCACTACACAGATGTCTGTCTACTTCCTCCAACATGATGAGGGCTTATAAGAAGTGGAGTTTCTTGTTTAGGCTCCTAGCATTGAACAATAACACCTTCATATTTTCCTTTGCTTTTTTCATTATATTGGTAGGTATATCTAGTTGGCATTAAAAGAAAGCCCTTTGGGGTTGGTAATGTCTTTGCCAATGTTTGAAAGCCGAGGGAAGAGGTGCAGTCCATCCCTGGTGAAGCAGCGTGGTCTGTTGATCATGTTTTCCCAGGCTAACAAATATTGGACCCCCTTCTAATGACACCAAAAACTAAGCCAATTATTGAAGTCTTTTATTTTTTGCTCATTGTGGTATCATCTTTGGAGAAGGTAGAATGCTGCTCAATGCTAGGCTCATACTTGCCATGTACACACACTCTTGAGAGCTCCATTATGTCTCTCTCCATATAATCCAAGAAGGTACATGTCTAAAGTCATTGACTTCCACATGTACTATGGCAAAGTCATACCGGTGCGTTGTGTTCAAGGATGAGTGCATGCGTGATCTTATAGATGCTAGCTCCAGACAGCTGTCATTCTTTTCTTGCTCCGTCTGGTAAAAGTAATTCTTATAGGTTCATAGGTAAATACTAGGCTATCAGTCTGCAGACTATTACAAGCCTAACCAATAACCAGAAGTCAGATTCAAACCCCTTGTACCTTGCATCTGTCAGGTCAGACTAAAAAACTTTACCAAGGCAAACTATACCCTACTAGGTGAAGGTTTAAATGCATTCCAAACCCCACCCCAATCTGGAAGTGGTAACTATGCCAAAGCTTACACTAAAGCCCTGTACAGTCACTTGCATAAGTGTATAAACTTGGCCATACCAGAAAGAATCAAAGCCAGAGCCTCAAGTAAAACAAGCTGCCATGGTGGACATCCAGCATCAACAAACTTTACAATAAATGCAAAAAGTTGGTGTCCAAGAAAACAAAGGCAAGGCCCCAACAATGGAAAAGCACCCTCCTTGGCCTCAACAGGCAAATAAGACAACTTGTCAAATCCTCCAAGGGCTCCTTTGAGAGAAACATAGCAAGTACAGCCAAGGATAACCATAAGACCTTTTACAGCTACACATGTATCCTAAAGGGTAGGACCCAAGCATGTGCAGAGCTAGTGGCCAACTGTATCACACACAATGACCCCACAGAGATAACAAACCTGCTAGTGGATAGGTTTGGTGAAAATTTCACACCCTTATCCTTTCCTAACTTACAACAAACCTTCCCCCACCTTATATCTCTGAAGAGCAGGTCCTCAAAGCCTTGTCCAAGGCAAAAAACACAGCCTGTGTTGGACCAGACAACATCCCAAGCTGTCTTCCGAACAGGCTAAAACATGAGCTAGCATCACCACTAAGTACCCTTTTCAGTCATAGCCTAACCACAGGCTTTGTTCCTGTAGAATGGAGAACAGCAGCAGTTATTCCCCTCCACAAAGGTGGTGTAGCAACAAACCCAGGGAATTACAGACCCATAAGCCTGACCAGCCTCATCTGTAAGGCCATGGAACTTATCATAATGGTCATCATAAAGACATAGGTTACCTACAGACACTTGATCCTACCCAATTCGGTTTTGTGAAGGGCAGATCCTGCCCATTAAATGTGGTGGATTTCTTTGAAAGTCTGATCAAGGGCATTGACGAGAGCAAATCTGTGCACGCAGCATACCTTGATCTGGCAAAGACTTTCAACACAAAGCCACATTTAGGCATTACCGATAAACTTAGCAAACTTTATGTAACCTTCTCTTGTGAGATGGGTTGCCAACTGCATCACAAACCAAAGACACGCTATCAGATTGGGTGACTCCATATCAACCAGCAGACCTGTTATCAGTGGAGTGCCACAGGGGTCAATGCTGGGCCCCCAACTGGTTGGTATATACTTCTCAGACGTTCAGGTCAAAACTAAGGGGTTATGGCTGACCAAGTCTGCAGACGACTGCAAACTCAGTGCAATCATTCAATCCTCAAATGATGTCAGTATACTCCAGGAGGGTCTCACACAGACCAACTACTGGTGTATTAGTCATAGTCTCCAAGTGAATGCCAAGAAATGCATCATCATTCCCTTTGGCACAAACAGTGTCCCCTCACACTATTAAATCAACAACAGTACCCTAAGTACCCATGAAGTGATAAGGAAACTGGGATCACAAGTTGACTGCGACCTTAACTTTGACCATCATGTGTATACTGTAGTAAGGAAAGATTTCTACATGATTAGTAAAGGCATCACCTTGAGAGTAAAAGAAGTTATAACCCTCTGTACCCAGCACTTATCAGGCCCATAACTGAGTATAACGCCCTGTTTGGCATGTACCATACTAAGCACCTGCAATAATTAGAGAGACCTCTGAGGTTTCTAACAAAGAAGATCAAGGGACTCCAGCATGTGCCTTACACAGACTGACTAAAGTCCCTGTCACTATACTCTGTATCATTTAGACTTCTTAGGGGAGACTTATGCCTGGCCTACAGAGCAGTCCAAGAGCTTGCTGCATATCTGTAAATCAAACAGGACTAGGGCTACCCCTTCCAGGGATATAAATGTGGCCTGCAGCTTAAACAGGACATGCTGGAGGGACAGATTTATCTCTCAGCATCTGCCCAGTCTTTGGAACAGGCTACCAATTCATATGAAACAGAGCACCTCTATGACACTGTAAAAGAGGTTCCTGGACAAGTGGATAGGGCACTGTAAATTTTTACTGGGGGATAGCGCCCACAACCCTCCTGGACATGGGTAATCATCATTAAATGCAGTCTTTGGTATTGACTATCATTTCTATGGTATTACATTGGGATGAAACGGCTAGGCTTAAAATGACCTCCGGGTCGATAGCCTAGTAATCTGGTATGATCCTATAAAGACCTTAACCATTATGCCAACCTCTGCCTTAAACAGGACTTTTGTTGGTAGGAGCAGTTTGTCTGTCATGCCACATTATCATTAACAGCTTACTGCTACACTTCCTGTCCTGTAGATTCATAGGTTAGTTGTAGGCTAACTGCCGTTATGTGTTATTTTAAGCCTAGCCAATTATCCCATTTCAGAATCAAGCCCTGCACATTGTGCCTGTAAGTTTAACACCTCAACAGTTATGCCATTTTGCATCCAATCTATATGTTTTAGAATGGAATCATCTATAACTAGAATGGTTTAGTCAATGCCTGCCTTATGGGTTTAGGTTTCTATGTGAGGTGGTAGGCTTAACTGGCAGACAGTGTTGCTGAGGGTGCTTTGTGCCTGTGATTCTTATTGGAGGTCTTTGAGGTTTAGGCAAATTATTCTTTAGAACCTCTGCATATGTGTAGTTTGGTCGCAGTGAGGTGTGGTGTACAGCTGGCAATCCTGATGCCCGAGGTATCTGATAGTGTGTGAGATTTTAGCCTCCAATACCATTATATGTGCTTACTTACACACAGTATGTTGTTCTGTTAAATGATCATTAGAAAGCATGAGACAGTTCTTGCATTCTATCAAGATACCCATCTCAATCAGGCTGACTACAGAAGTTTGTGGGGAAGTGCTGAGCCATGATTTAGAATGGAATGATTTAGAGGCTGGGTGGACTATAACTGCTTTGTGTTGGGTGGTTGTTGTGATGCACAAGTTAGTTTTGGTAGATTTATTAATGGTCAGTGAGGAGGCACCTAATTTCTTAGGCTGGGATGTAGAGGTAACCCTGTATTGCAGTTCAAGGTAGAATTCATTTCACTCCAAAAATCACCACATCAAAAAGAAAATCTAAAATAGAAACAACAGGACCATGTTCCTTAAAATATCTGTGTAGTTTATTAAGGACTTAGCGCTTCGGCCCAAGGCCTTCAAAGAGTAAAGAATCAAAACACACACCTTTTCTTAAATATAAATTTTTTTTACCAGATTATTCAATAATGGGATAATTAAATAATGTATTTCCAATTACATTCTTTAGTGAGTCCAAATGGTTCTAAAGTATTGTATTTCAAAATAAATAGTTTTCTTCTTCAATAATTTATCTTTAATATTCACAGTCTCCTAAAAATACATCATATCAACTTTATCTAAAATACATCCTTTCAAATCATCAGATTTAGCATTGTGAAAATGTGCAAAATTATTTCCCAAGGGGCTAACCAACATTTTATATTTGGTATCTCTGATAGGTTCCTGAAAACAAATTTTAAATGGTCGACCAGACTCCCAATATAAAATAAACCACAAGTACATTTTAAAGCATATATCACTCCCTGGGTTACCTTTAGTTTATCGAATGCCCCTTCATCGACACTAACTTTGCCAACACGTCACATTACTGACAAATGGAAAGCCGACGTTTCCTGCATGGTAAGTAACCATATGGCCATCTACCTGAACTTTGTCTGTTACCCCCGTGGTAGTGCATTCTCAGAGTTGGTATATTTATTAAGGGGGTGTGGGGGCTATATAGCCCCCCACATTGGTGGGTTTGTTTTATTGGTAGTTCCTGAAGTCGGGATGGCCAAATGGTTACTTACCATGCAGAAAATGTCGGCTTTCCATTTGTCGGTAATGTGACGTGTTGGCAAAGTTAGTGTTGATGAAGTGGGCATTCAGTAAACTAAAGGTAACCCCACTCCCTCTGTGCTGCATGTATAACTCCCCCTAGAACAAAACCTGACATTATTAATCCAAGGAAAAACAATTCACTATTTCGTTTGCAAGTAGACCATTTGTTGCAAACCACTGTGCCTTAATCAGCACTTATAGTGACATCTGGTGGTAAAACCATATCAGCCAAATTTCTACCTCTTTTATAAGAGACATTAAGTTGGTTTTGTAACAAATACATCAAATATTTGTCCCTAATTAACATTGGGCAGTGTTGTCATACTTCCCTAACTACATGTTCTGATAGAGTATTACATGTTGTAACAAAATATACTTCTTTATTACCATTTCTTATGCCATCTTTTCTACCATATTCTTTTCCTCTTCTAATATTTCTAACCAAGCAGCTGTTACTATTACTACTGTTAGTAACGGGGAGTTTGTATCGATTTTCCAACACTTAAAATTTTGACTGCATTACCATATTTATGTCATAACCTCTCTTAATGAACATACTCATTGTATTTTGTACCTCATTTTTAAAATTACTATCTAGGCTACATAGCCTGTTAATCCTTAAAAATTCATTATATGGTAGTATTGACATAAGATGTGGAGGGTGGCACTACTACCATGAGGGAATAAATTACTTGGATCCAATTTTCTGTGAATGGTTGTGCAAAAACCCATTAAAACAATATCAAGAAAAGTAACTTCTTGTCCTATTTGTATACCATCAAACTTAAAACCAAAACTGATCATTTGTAATTCTTCTATAAAAAACGGGGCTTCTGAACTATCCCCATCACATAAAAAAATCAAATCATCGATGAAGCTGAAATATTGAACTACCTGTGACTTATAAAAATTGTGTTTATATATGTAGTCATTTTCAAATTTAGCCATTACAATATTGGCATACATGGGGCAAAAGCTGCCCCCATTGCTGTACCTTGTAATTGGTGAAAAATACTTTCATTAAAGACAAAATAATTATTTTGTAAACAAAAAATAATTCTATCAAAAAATGAGATATGGGGGAGTCCCCTAAGAAATAAAATAAAGCTTGTATACAATCACTGTGTTTTATGTTTGTGTACAAACGTTTTACATCTAAGCACAGCCAATACATAGTACTTTACCAAATTCTGTTATTAATTTTATCTAAAAAGTATTGACTATCCCTTATATATGACAGTATTTTAACAACATAAACTTTCAAATATTCATGTAAAAAAATAACACATTTTTTAAAAAATATTTTTCTGCAGAGTCAGTAAGTCGTCCACTTAAATTCAAAATGCCTTTGTGTGTCTTAGGTAGACAATAAAACAATGCCATACAAGTATTATCAGTGTTAAACTTTTTTCCAAATCATTTTTATTAAAATACCCCAAGCATAAACCTTTCTTTAACAAATTGTGATAGTCGTCAATGGCTGCATAATATCGAGCTATTTCACATCAATATTCAAATGTGCATAGCATATCTCAGCATACTGCACATGATTCAAAATCACAATCTGATTTCCCTTATCAGCTTGTTTAACCACCATTCTGCAGTCTGCACAAAATTCCTTAAAGGCAACCATTGTTCTTTAGTTAAATTATATTTTACATTGTCATGAATATCACGAACTATTATCTAAAGGTAATAGACTTGGATATTTCACAGATTCGGACATTAAGAATAAATTGCACACTTTTATTGCCTCCCGAAAGTACATAAAGATTTAAATAGACCACCAGGGAGGCCTATAGTTGCTGGATGTGACTATTTTGCACATGCGTTGGTGTTTTTTTACACCATTATTTAAGTCTTGCGGTATATAAGCTTCCTTCCTACATTAGAGATATATTTGATTTCTTGGATAAAATTAGTGATATACAATGGAACAGTGATATGTTTTTTTTTTACAATAGATGTAAAGAGCTTATATACCAATATTGGCCATGCCTTTGGCCTAGAGGCAGTTAGATTTTTCTTAGGAACTTCTCCAGTTACAGAATATGTAATAGAATTAATACATTTCTGTCTTATAAAAAACTTTTTTGAGTTTAATAACATTCTTTATAGACAGAAACAGGGTACGGCCATGGGGGCTACCTTTGCCCCCATGTACGCTAACCTTAGTATGGGTCTTTGTGAATCAGAGTATATTTACAGAAGTGCATTTTTTCATCAATATGTGATTAGGTATTTTCGATATATTGACGATTTAATTTTTATTGCCCAGGGTGGTCAAGAAATGGTTGAACAATTTATCCATTCACTACATCATAATAGATTTGATTTACAATTTGATGGTTTGTTAGTAGGGACATGTATTCCATTACTGGATGCACAACTGAGTATTATTAATGGTACTGTTCTTCATAGTACTGTACATAGAAAATTTGATCAAGGCACACAATTTGTGCACAGAGATAGTTGTCATCCTACTCATATCTTGGAAGCACTTCCATATGGTGAGATGTTAAGGGTATCCAGATTGTGTAACAATATCTGGGATTTAAGAAAGGAATTAAAAGTAACTGTGGATATGTTTGAGAAAAGGGGTTATAATAAAAGTTTGATGGAAAAAAGCTGGAAGAAATTATGTTCTGGCTCTTCTATAAAAAACCCACATATAATTCTGAGATGTTGGTTCCGTATAAGATTAATGGAAAATAATTTTCTGAGCTTGTTTATTTTGTTACTACATTTGGATGTTTCAGTTCGGAAATTATTGAAGAAGTGAAATATTTTTGGAATTATTTGTGTTCCTTGAAAAATGTTTCTTCCTGGTTAAATGCTAAATTAGGTATTTCCTATAGAAAAAGTAAAAATATACAAAACGTCATTGTTAATGGGAAGTTTTGTACCCCTGATTCCAGGATTAATCGTAACATTTCCGATAGGAACATCTTGCTGTAACAAATGTAAAGCATGTAAATATGTAGTAAATAATTTTGTTAATATTAATCATATTCCATTTGACACGTTCCAGTTTTACTTGTAACACAGACGGAGTTATATATGCACTTAAATGCCCTTGTGATTTATTTTATATCGGAGAGACCAAGAGGGCATTTAAGGTTAGAATGCTTGAGCACATAAGAGATATCCATAATGAGAAAGAAGAAAGCTCTATATCCACTCATTTTAAATCTTTTCATAACAGCAGTAGTGAAGGATTACAGGGTACTATAGTAGAGAAAGTTAAAGTATCACTGTTTGATGAATGTCTTTTAAAAAAACGGCTTTTGACAAAAGAATCTCTTTATATTTTGAAATTTAACACTTTGCATCCATATGGACTTAATGAAGAGTTACATTTGGAAATATTTGATTTGATTGATTGAGATTGTTTAATTGAACACAGTATATGAGGCATGTTTTTTCTGGAATGTTTTTACTCCTTGAAGGCTTTTGTGTTGAGCCGAGATGTTAGAGCAAAGAGTTTTGATAGTTTTTAAGTAAATTGTTGGTGGATTCACTGGCGGGTTGTTCTCTTTCCTTTTGTACTGGTGGTTTTGTTATATTTTACATTGTGTTTATACAAATTCTCACCTTGAAAATTCAAAGTGCAAGTAAAACTTTGAATACTTTTATTTGTATATGGGGATATAAGCATAGATTTACACTGATTCTTATTGGTATCCAAAGCACTATAAGCATTGATCGATTCATGAAATAAAACATCTTCATAAGACATACATGAATAAAAATAATCATCTAAACTGTCATCAGTTTCTTCTGGCACATTATTTTGTTTATTACTAAAAAAAAATCTATAAGATGTAACTTCCTACCCAATCGAAACAATTCACTTTTCAATATATGCAGTCTTGGTAAAGCCATGAGAATAAATTTCAAACAACTTGTTCAGAAACATCAATTCCAGACAAATTAAGCACTAAAGAGTCACTTAAATCATAGTCACACCTTTCAATTCCATCTAGTCTTCTTGTTTTTTCTAAATTAATGTCTCTCGGAGTTCTTCCGTTGTCCGCAATCATTTCTGCCTGTTTTCTTACCCTGAAATTGAGTTGGATTACCATTCTGAAAATGATTACTAAAATCCATTGGATCCGTTGAGCGTGGTCCTGTTTCTATTTATGATTCATTTCACTCATCTCAAGAGTACTGAAGCCTAAAGTTTAGATTGCTAAAGCTGTATAGAATAGGAAGGATTTCTGTAGAGAAAAAGGCTTTTTCTCAGTGCATCTTTTTTGATGAAAAATCTAACCATTCAAAGCTTTCCACAGTTAGAGTCTTGAGGATGTTTTGTAGTAGACAAGATAGAGCACCAGTAAATCCAGCCAGTGGAGCTGTACAACTCAGAACTTGTAACAAATCACAGCTCTCTAACCACTATGTCTGTGCTACAGGTACAAGGTCCCAGGTAGGCTAGAAATTAAGGATTTTAAATTTTACATTGGGAACAGGGGAAACCTATATTTACTGTAGCAACCAGGCAATTGTAGCAGGGAGAGCTATACTTAATTTAACTGTATTTGTGTAGCTGTAACAATCAAAGCTGTGAAAGTAACAGCAATTGCAATGAACAAGAAAGCTCTAAGTGCTAATTAAATACGCAAATAAACAGAATATCTAATTTTTACAACAGAATTTGAGTATAAACAGTTTGTAAGGGCACATATCCTGTAGTAAAACTCAGTGATGCCAATGTAATGGCAAAAATGCAGTGAAAAATGTATAAATATGTAAATGAGACACAGATTATGCAGTATGTCACAATTTTCCCATTATCCTTAGCAGGGTATAACCCATATTGCTACTGCTAGTGAAGTAGTGATCATTTGGACATCTACTATTACGGTAAGTTTGCTTACACAACTGTACTTTCTGACTTCTCCCAGCCACACAGTGAAGAAAACTTCCTGACAGCCTTTGCCCATTCGGCAGGCTGTGAATTTCTCAACTACAGATGGATAACTCTTCTGCGGTCAGTTGTGGTTTCTTTGGCAATTCCAGGTAAAAGAAGCAGAAAACTTAACATTTATCATCTCTTGTCTCAGTTAGTTTAGACAAGGTTAATTTATTGGGCTTGGCTTACGTTTTAGTATAAGCTTGTAACTCTTCGCGTTCTGGGTTTTCTGGTAAAAGAAAGAATTTTTCATTTTCTGAAGATTCCAAGTGTTATGAACAGGAAAAACATTGTAAGGTACACCTTTTTTTGCCACGGTTATTTGATTCTGAGGAGAATGTTTTTCTGATTGTCCCTTGGAAGAATTTTGTTTTTCTGAAACCATATCTAGGATGCACCAATTGTTTTAATGGGAACTTGACATTCCAGTTTCTTTGAAGAAATATTTATTACAACTGGAATTTTCTCAGCCTGTTCCTCCTATTCTTCCAGCCTTGTTTGATTTTTTTTTTATTACAGCCTGTGGCACGCCTGACACCCAAACTTCAGCCCCTAAAAGGTAGATTGTACAATGTTTCTCAATCTTACAAGTTTTTATTTTCTGATCTTGTATATGACCCCTCAGTAATTTCCTTGCAATTCCATCTACAGTTAAACATTTGGAAAATACTAATCCCTCTCTCTCTGATAAGGACAGGAAAGTTTCAAATAGATTTTTGGAAAAAGATTTCTGGTCACTGGAACAATAGGATTGTTGCTTTTGACAGCCTCTAGTGACTACACCAAAATCCACACTTGTTTTGCTCCTCCCTGCCCCTGCTGCCTTCTCCAGGGCTTATTGCTGCCATTTAGACAGTAATGTCTCTTGATCAGCTAGAGTGTTTTTGACACTGTTAGGTAGCTTCTTAGTGCAGCTAAGCTAACCTATCTGTTAGTCAATATGTATGTCAGAGTCTCTTCTTTGGAAATTGTATGTCAAATGTCTGTCCTTAAAACTATGTTTTGTAAAAAATTGTTCTCTTGGAGCTTTTCTCCTTGGGCCTCCACTGAAAATGGACTTGTAATCCAGTTGGACTCTCCCGGTCAACAAATGTAAAATAAATAAATAAAAGTGTTTACCTTTTGCTTAGTGGTCGTTTAGCTCTAGAATAATTTTTCCAGATTCTACAGTGCTTTACTTGGGATTTTTTTCCCTCTCCTTCATCTCATCTTATATCTTTCCTCCCATCCCTCTCATACCCAGTTCTTTCTTGAGCTGTTGACTCACTCACCTTAATCCTTTTTACTCCCTTTCCTTGCAGTACATGTATCTGTTTGAATAAGTTTTCTTTACTGCAACAATTGTGTAAATACATTCTGTAGTGTTATGGATTAGGAGGGAAGGCCAGGATTTAAGAAGTGCAAGTCCTGCAGCCACAAAGTCCTGCTGCAGGCCACGCATGAATCTTGCTTGGTGTGTTTAGGGGCATCACATCTTGCTAGCAGCTACCCCATATGTAAAAAATGTAAGTGCCAGAATGTAGAAATAAGTTACTGCTTTAAATGCTTAATCCCAGTGGATTCTGCTCTGACCATGCCCTCCAGAGCACTAACGTTAGAAAAAGACAATGATAAAAGGATAGAAAAAAGTAAGGCTGCAGATCACCTTATACTAGAAAAGTTAGCATCGGCAAAGATTTTAAGGCTACTACTACAGTTGTTTCAGGTAATATTGAGTGTAGTCATGCTTTCTAAAACTACTTCATGTCACAGGGAAAGGTCTCTCCACACTAAGAAGGTGCTGTGGCAGTTTATCTCAGAAAGTTAGCCTGGTTTGTCACCTGCAGATCACCCTTGGTAGGCTGAATTAGGTCCCACAGATCTCTCTGAAGCTTGACCCAGCTTGATTGGGATTACATGATGACAGTATCTTTTAAGGCTCAACTTTACTATGGTATTGTCTCCACCCCAACAGTTTCCACTATGGGCGCAAGACATTCCACAGGCCTCCTTTGGTACCATTCCTCTCCTTGGCTCTGTTTCAGCACCAGTAGAGAGGGGATCAGCACGATCTGGCTTGTCAGACCCCTTGGCACAGATAGATCTCATGTCTGCCATACTGAGGGCTTCAGCACTAGTAACACTGATGCTCTTCCCCTTGACATCTATGGTTACTGGTGCCCAAGAGAGCAGTGTCAAGTCTTTGGCTTTGAGAGGGTCATCACCATTGGCTTTGGTGCCATTCTGTATGTTGGAGCATAATGTATTTGATACCATTTGGCTTTGGCCCCAGAATCTTCAGCACCAAGGGTTGTTATGGAACCATACCCTTTGGCACTGGGCCTGGCCTTGTCATCAAGAGCTTTGGTCCTAGACGGTTCTGTGGGTGAGTATAGAGAGAGGAGCCACTCCTAGCTCTTTAATGTCAATTATGCCAGATGCATTGATCCCACCCTTGACTACCATCAGAGTCGAGACTTTAAGCCAGCCATCATCAAGACTCCCTCAGGACTTAGGTCAGCACTGGTGCAATCTGGAGGTCTTTCTTTCTAACAGAATTCTGATCACTTCCATTACAATCCCCCCAGAAGATGATGTGTAAGAAAAAGTACTTGGACACTCTCCTTAGAATCTCCCACTCTGGCTTCAGATCTGGATGAAGGGTAGGGTATCTTGAAATCTCCCCAGAAGTTCCTTCCTTTAGTGATATGTTGGAAATGAGGCAGAGGGGATCTTTGTCAGTCAGCCCCACTCTCCCAAAGGAGCAGATCTTACAGGAGGCCTACCAGTCTTCTCCTTCAGTAGCATGGGTAGTGCCTCCCCAGATTAACTTGTGGACATGGTCTGCAGCAAGATTTGAAAGGTGCCAGACATAACAGATCCCATTCCCAGAAAACCAGACATATTGTTCTGTACCTCCAAATGCAGGTCCTATTGGAAGAAAGGGCTTCTTGTTGATTCTATTGTGATGGCTGTGGCTATAAAGAAGAACATCCAGATGGCACCCACTCCAGCCATTCATCTATCCTAACAAGGACTAGAGGATGATGGATAGGCTCAGGAAGTCTGTACTGCCAAAGGTAGGTCCTACTGGAAGAAGGGGCCATTTGTTGATTGTATTGTGATGGCTGTGGCTATGAAGAACATCATCCAGAGGGCATCCAGGCCAGCCATTCGTCTATCCTAACAAGGACTCTAGGATGATGGATAGGCTTGGGGAGTCTGTATACACATCCATTAATTTTCTAGTAAAAGCTCTAAACTACATGATTCATTTTCCGGGAGAGACTGGACAAAAAGCAGCTGAAAATCTGAAATAGCTACTAGCTGGAGAGTTCTGATATCAACTGGAGTACCAGGTGGCTACCATGAGTACTATTTTGTCCCTCTCCAAGTCCTTTTTTTACATAATGCGATAGATGGAGCAGCCAGAGACACAGGGTCAGGTCTGATCATGGGAAGACAAGACTGGTTGTGGAGTGCAGATTTTCCATAGCACTTAAAAGCTGTTTTTGTAAATACCCTATTCGATGTCAATTTGTTATTTGGGCAACAGGTGAAAGACTGTTTATTTGTGAGCAGAAGTTAAGATGCTCATTGCTGCGGGGGTTAAGATCACTGCCACACAAAAGACCTTTCAGCAGAATCAGAAAGAGGCCAGGAACTTGTGTTTTTTTTCTGATCCCAAAAGCCCAACAACAGCAGGAAAGGGGTTCTTAAGGCAAAGGGAAGTCTGTAGGGACACTGCCCTGAGAGGGCGAGGGGAGAGATAGTGCCAGTAACAAGGCAGGGCAGGGACCCTTTTGAGGCTTTCGGCCTTACAACACCTGAAGGTTTGCCTGGCTGTTCCCCTCTGGATGTAGTCAGGAGGTGTCTGTCCTTATACTCTCCAGACTAGATGGCCATCAGTGCAAGGAGAATCAGATCTAGAGGCTATTTTATTCCCTTTTTGGCAAAACCCCAAATTCAGTCTTTCCACCCCCCACCCCCAGTACTACTCTGGTAAAGGGAAGCAGCATTAAGAGAGGTTCAGCTCCTTCTTCTGAAGAGGGCAAACCAGGAGGTCCCACCAGACCAAAAAGGATCCAGATTTTACTCTAGATTACTTTTAATACCCAGTAAGATTAAGGACCTCAGGCCAATCCTAGGTTAGATTTGTCTCAATAGATTTGTGAAGAAGGAGATTTTCTGGATGGTCACAGTGCATGTCCATCCTACCATGCCTCCAAGCACAGGACTGGACATGCTCTGTAGATAAAAAAAAAGACAGTAGAAGGATGCTCCAATTTAGCTCGCTCAGCAAAATACAACTAAAAACAAAAGATAAGCGATGCTCCACACCGTAAAACTTGACTGAACAATTTATTTAAGACTATGATAGCTTAAGCCAATGATATTTAGGAAAGTGAAGTCTGATTTACATCTTTACCTTTATTGGTTAGGTAAAGTTCATTAGAATAATCAAGTACATTGGATGATAAAGTTGCTTGTATAAGCACCTTTATTGGTTAGGCTAAAACATGATATTTACATATTATTTGTCATTGGCTGATAGAAGCTTTATATTATGTTGAAGTGGTTTTTGAATGTGGATCTGAAGAAGGCTTTAATAGCTGAAAGCGCTTGTCCTCTGTATTTCTGTTTGTTGTTTTGTCGCTATCATAGTCTTAAATAAATTGTTCAGTCAAGTTTTATGGTGTGGAGCATCGCTTATCTTTTGTTTTAATTGTATTATGGTCTGTAGATCTTCAGGATGCTTTACCTGCATATAAAAATGGACAAAGCATCAAGAAAATTCCTCCTGTTCCATATAGGAGCCAGTCATTGTCAGTTAAGGACCTTGCCATTCGGTTTCAGCTCATCCACCTGGATACACCAAATGCATGGCCACAGACACTGTTCCCATGCAACCCTTAAAAATACATATCTTTCTGTACCTAGGTGGTTGGCTTCTGAGAGCTCCACTAATGGATCAACTGGTGATAGTGAGAGAACATTTGCTGCAACTGTGCCCGTCTTTAGAAGTAGAGGTGAATGTGGACAAATTCTAACTAGAACCCTCATGGGACCTTGGATGTTTTTTTTCCGATACCCATAAACCAGGATCATCAACAAGTTTGAATGACCATCACTGTCATTGCATTGCTTTTACAGGAAAGGATTTGTTCATTGATCACAGAGGTGACTTCCACCAGCAATTCATGTTCTAAAGGTTTTACATCATATAATGGAATTTATTCTGATGGTTCCCAATGCCAGACATAGAAATATACTCTGCAGTTACATTACAAAGTCAGACTATCTTTTGAACAGTCAAGGAGAGCTTAGTCTTCTGGTTGAATCTATCCAACATTGCCAGAGGATCCTCCTTTCCAGACCCATATAATTCACAATGGTTACCACAAATGTGTCTGCCCTGGGGTGGGGTTGGGCCATTGTGCAGGGAAGATGGTTCAAGGTTTATGAAATGTGGAGGAGGCTTACATGCACATCACACCCAAGATGAAAGACCTTCTCCTAGCACTGCAGGCACTTTAGGACAAGCACCCTTGGGGTGTCATCTCCATATAGATGAACAATGTATCAGTTGTGTGGTACCTGAACAAGTAAGGAGGAACCAGATATCACCCCTTGTACAAAGTAGCAATGAGAGTATGGGAACAAGCTCTCACCTCACATTTTCTGATAGCAGTATATGTGTCCAGATTTTCCAATGTCATTGGAGACGAGCTTGGGAGCCATATCTTGCTGCCCCACCTGTGGTCCCTGAAAATCAAGGTAGTAAGCAGTATATTCAAGAAGTGGGAGACACCTTGCTGCAACCTTTTTGCTTCACTTTTCAGCACCATATGCCCCCAAATCTTCAGTACAGTTTCCCAGAAGGATAGTCACCCTGGGACACACATTTTCACAACTGGCCTTAGGTTTCGTGTACTCTTATCCTTCCCTACTTCTCATACTGAGACTATGATAGAAAGCCAAAGATTGCAAGACTCAACTCATTCTCTTAGCCCCCCCCTTCTGGCCTTGATATACTTGGTTCCCCTTGCTGCTGCCTCCCCTGAAGGAGAATCCTCTTCTACTACCACAAATTTCCAGTCATGTAACCCATCCATCTGGGTGGCTTCATATGAACATTAAGTCCCTCTAACAGTCTGTTTTTTTCAAGTTAGAGTAATGGTCAGGAACTCTGTACCCCAGATGTTATGATAATTATGACTTCCTAGAATCCTTCAGCTAGGAAGATCTACAAGAATGAATAAAAAAAGTTTTCATAGTGGGCTTCAGATAAGCTATTTTTGTCCATTTCTACACAGTTGTATTAGGTTTTACCTTTTGTGTCACAACTATATACAAAACAGGCTAGTTACTCATCAATTAAAGTATGCTTGTCAATGGTTTCATGCTTTCATGAATGATTTCCAAACCAAACATTAGCAGCCTGCCCTTCTTGCAAGGCATTTCTCAAAGGAATTTTTCTTTCCAGGCCCCCATTGTCCATACCAGTAGTGGCTTCAGATCTTTGTGTACTCAAATGTCCAACTTGATCCTCTTTAAAACTGGCAGCTTCAGTGGATCTCAAGCTCTTGTCATGGAAGATTGCCTTATTAGCAATTACTGACGCTAAAAGAATCTTGTAACTTCAGGCTGTGTGTCTTCTAGATACCCCTTCATCATCTTTTGTCCTGACAGAGTATCAGGCATGATGACTTTTTAATCTAATTTGAATGAAGGTATCCATCTTGCCTGTATTCTTTTGTAAATACTCCAACAAGGGGGAATATTTGCTTCATTGCTAGATGTTCAGAGAACTCCATTTTTATCTGGATCACACAAAGGATCACAGGTAAGACTAAACTTTTTATCATTTTTTTATCTCTTCTTAAACTGGGACAAAAGATTACCAAGGTTACACTGGCAAAATGGATTTTGGTATGTATTTCCTTTTGTTACACTTAAGCAGGCAGAAGGCTTCCTATTCCACTCACTCAGGGCAAAAACTATGCCCCTAATCTTTTTCCAAACTATTCCACTTGAGGAATTATTTTACCATTCTGTGCAAGTGTATATAGAATTGTATTTGTGACATTTCATGTTTTCTAAGGATATAATGAGGACAATCTTGATTTGGAGAAGGCAGCAGAGTTATGGGCAGGGTGAGCTCCAGCTGTGTGGAGATTCATTCCTGTGTCAAAAGACTAGAGAAATCTAAAATTCCAGTAAATATATAACTTATGTATACCTCTGCCACACTCAATTTTAGGATTCTTAATTGTCAGTCTCATGTTTTAAAGTTTCCGCTTGATACATTTTAAAATATGAGGAACAACTTTGCCTTCTTCTGAAGGAAAAACCCTTACTGATTCTGTATCTGAAGTAACAATTCTTTGTTGTAGTTCTCTTTGAAATCCGCTTATAACTCAGCTGATGCATCTTTCAGAGCAGTTGCTACTGAAACCGTTATGAGGTTTGCAAGGTTACTTTCTCAAAATATACCTCAGGATATTAAAGCTGAAGTTTTGAATTATCCTCTTGATCGGGAGGTTGTTTTTGAAACATCTGCTGCCGAGATCGTGAAAAAATACATTGGGAGGGGAACTGATCAAGAGGTGACTAATTTAAGATATTATAAAAAGCAAAACAAGCAGACTCAGCATACACCTTGGCAAACAGACATTCAGAAACAATGGCAGTGAGCCTCCAAAAAAGAAGGGGAGGTCCTCCCATCAACCAGGACCATCCAACAAGTCTTAACTATCTACAAATTGCAACCCTCCATCCTCACCTTTACGAGCCTTTAAATCTCCCCCCAAATCTGGCTTTGTATTTCTCTCTTTGGCAACAGATAGTATCAGACAAATGGGTTCTGATACCCATTTAAGGTAGTGATGGTGATGTGGATTTTTACCTTCTTTGGCAGGAGATTCAGCCTCATCCACCGATCAAACTCCCTTTATCCTTTCTTGTCATTTGTATCTGTTGACTCAGTGGGTCATACAGCCTGACTCCTTTCTCTGTCAGAGAAAGGTTTTTACTTAAGAAAGTTTCTGATACCAAAAAAAAGTCTCATGGAAAGCAGTCTTAGATCTTTTTTCTTAACCAGTTTGTGAAAGTCCAAAAGTGCAAAAAATATTCCCTTTCTATTTTTATTAGTAATACTAGCTTTAAAGGATGCTTTTAACTAACTCACTCCAATGGAGCTCAGGAAGTTTGCATTGTAACTTCCAATGGACATAGCCTAAGCCTTTTTTTCAGAATCAAATTATGTCCTCACATTTCAAACAAATGTTCATATATCTGGAACCATAGGGGTTATAGAAGAAGTATAAATAGCAAACCCTTCATCACAAACTATTTTTATAGTGATAGTATTCTTTAGATTCTAGGTCTTAAAATTAATTTTATTAGTCACAGTAAACACAGTAACTATTATGTTTGTAATATGTTGTAAACAATGTAAAATATCTCAGCAACTACTCCAGTACCACACATACTGTCAGCAGCATTTTATGAGCTTTCACATGAGGCTAATGATTTCTCTCTCTGTTACTTGGCTGTTGAGATATTTAGAAAAATGTTGAAATGATATCTGTATAAATTAATATCATAAAAACAACAGTTAATATATCTTTAGCTGCACTAGACAGAGGTCAAATATCAATGCAGTTCAGTTTGTCATTGTGTAAGCTTTAAGATGATGTCTTTTAAAACCTTGTACATAGAATAGTTTTGGAATTATTGATGCAAATATTAAGCATTTGTTGATGCCTAGAGGCGTCAGTAGGAGTTAACTGCAAATGCACCTGGAGGTGTCATTCGGATGTAATGAATTAATGTTCTTGTAGCCACAGATTTCAAACATTTTAAGGTTTTCTGTATCTGGATTACACTATCAGTTTTGTATATTACCCTTTGGGTTATCGACTGCTCTGAGGGTTTTCACAAACTGTCTAGCTATAGTGATAGCTTATTGCAGACTGCAAGGTATTCACATTTTTTCCATATGTAGACTACTTGCTTATCTTTGGATAGTCTTGTTCAAAGTGTCAGGAATCTATCACTTTGGTGAGAGATCTCCTTCACAGACTGGATTTCCAGCAAAATATTCAAAAGTCTTGTTTGACTCCTTCCCACAGGATTGTTTTCCTGGGGTGTCTTTCATATATCTCAGCTCAGCTTTTCTTCCACAGGAAAAAAGTAGATCTATATTCGGATCTTTTCTTCAAGTTTCTCCATTCAGTCCAGGACTTTAGCAAGAGAATTGTGCAGGATATTAGGATTCATAGCATCTGTAATTCCTCTAGCCAAACTCCACATGAGGAAGATTCAGTGATAGCTAAAATCTGTATGATCTCAACATCAACACTCCTGCTATTTTAGATTCTAGTTTTGGGATTTGGAGAGACCAGTTTTATCTAAATCCAGGTCTCCCATTCTCCCTTCCAGCTCCAACACAGTATGTAACATCAGATGCCTTAGACTTTGCTTGGGGGAGATATCTGTAGTATTAAAAGTGCAGGGTCTTTGGACAAAAGCAACAGACACATAAGAGATGTGGACAGCTATAAATGCGGTTAACTCTCTCAATCCTCTGTGGTTCCCCAGGGCTGCTACAAGTAATTACAGACAACATCACAGCGATGTGGTACTTAAACAGACCGGGGGGCTCCAGATCTTACCCTCTGTCCAGGTTAACTGTGGTAGCCTGGGATATACCCATTCACCACAATCTCACTCTACAGGAGTCTTGCATTCCATTAGAGCAAAACTTTGTGATAGACAAGCTAAGCAGGATCAGTACAGGCTCTCACAAATGGAAACTGAATCAGGGAGTCTTCCAGGATTTGATTCAACCATGGGGGAGTGCCTTAGATAGATCATATTGCCTCCATTCACAACAAATAACTAGCAAAGTTCTTCTCCAGGACCCCTTGCAGACCAGGAAAACAGATGTCTTTCTGTTCCCTTGGATGAGAATTTTTTTTATGCCTTCCAACTAATATCCAGGATTATTCTGAAGATTCAGTAGGATTCTTCAAAGGTCATTGTGGTGACTCACTTCTGGCCCAGGCAACAGTGGATGGTCACCACATGGATCACTGCTGCAGTAGCCTTGTCTATATGGATATCTGACCAGCTTCCAAAGCTTTCAGTGTGCCTTCATCATGCCTAAACCATTAGTTAGCCATATTTGGATGCCAAGCCCTTCTTATCTTTCCTGCTGCCAAAGAGATATTAAGCAACATTTTAAGCTACTGACTGATATTACAAAAAAGGTACGTTCACAAGTATGGCATAGTAAGTTATTGAAAGCTTATATGCAGGCCAAAATAATACCGCGTGGCCTTAGGGTTCAGTTGGAACCTGGATTGGGGAGTGAAGATGTTGATTTTATGCAGAAATGGCGAAATATTCAGTTAGTGGCGTCTAATATGTTTATTGAACTTTTGATTGACTACTATGAGAAACAATTACCAGATCTGTTTGTTAAACTAGAGAAATGTCATGAACACAGTGCCGCTTTTAGTGGGACTAGTGAATATCAGTCTATGTATGAACAGTTTATGGTTGAAATGGACAAATATGATAAGGAACTACAGGGCCGCAAGATGCGCAAGTATCAACGTGATTTGAACGATTTTAAAAAAGATATGGTGTTTTCTTGGAAAAAGCATAAAAAAGGTGTGCGTTTTGATGAAACTCAACAGAATAGACCTAAACAAAAGAGGGTAAGGTCTATTTTGCGTAAATCCAAACCTACTTCCAGTACATCTGATATGTCATCTAGCTTTTCTAATACGGACACGGAGGATGAAAAAGGGGACATGTTGGCAGTTAGGTCACCTGTTTCTAAGAAGACCAGGACCCCTTTAGGAGGGGAGGTCATAAGCATAGGAGAAGGCAGCGTGGAACAGCGGTTTTGGGCTGGTTGGCAACCCCCACGGACTTAAAACCACCATTTATATCTTATGGAGAAGATGATTTTAATAGTGTGAACCAACTAGTAGTGAATCTTACATCATATAGTTTTTCACC